>NC_056699.1:1591239-1611239 GCF_018831695.1 Puntigrus tetrazona
GCTCTCTTGATGTGTGCGTGTTCACCGTGAGATGTTCCTCTCAGGTCAGCGGGATCCTCTGGAGCTCCGGTCGGACGAGGTTCCCTGGATCCGCGTCGCTCTCATCAGCGGCGTGCTGCTCGTCACGGCCGTCGTTCTGGCTTTATTACTGGTGTTTGAAAGAATCTGAGTCGATGGGAGAGAGTACACTACTGAAAGGATGCAAGTTCCACACATTTCCAGGCAAACGGCTCGTTTTGTTCCTGAAACAGACCGAAATGGGGACGGTTTGTAATGCGCTTTATATCAACCTCCTGAACATGGTGCTATCTATAGCCGTAAACGGTGCGTTTGTGCATTTATGTTCTTTAAGATGCATGAGACGACTTAATGTTATGTGACATTATGATTAGAAGAACAAATGTGACAATGGACTCAAAAATGGTTTCCGTTCTCCATTGACGTATTTGCTTCAAGCGTAAACCCAATTTAATGTCATTTTACATCTCAAGTAAAATTTAAGAACGATTAGATGTTTATAAATGTTAAAACAAAATACCAATTTTTTTTTTTTGCACCACATGCAACATTAATGCCACTGCTTCTCAAATTTAAAGCTTTAAGGATGAATTAATAACCCTGATTATAAACTACATTTTTACTAAACTTGGCTAAAATAGAAAATTAGGAACATGCTTTTTTTGCAGTTTATATGAATTTAACCCTGAAAAATTGACGTAAAGTGAGTTTTACATATTTTGTACAAAGCTACTTAACGTTCTTGTAAAGTGAAAGCAAACCCTGTAATTGAACAGTACATGTGAAGCTGACCAGACTCAGTAAAAAAGCATTTTCCAGTGACAAGATCATCCATTTATTCTGTTTCATCACAAAAAAAAATGTTCTCTGCCAGCAACAGAACACAAGCCTTCGGAAATAAAAGGGGCTGGTAAAACTTTAAAGAAAAAAAATAAAATAATAATAATTATAAAAGATAAAATCATTTTACAGCATGCATGAAACATTTACAAGAGCAGTCGCCAAGTTTAAAACAATGATGCATGGAACGCAAACCTTCCCGCTTCGGACCTGGTCTCGCTCTCGCCGGAGGACATGCTTTCTCCTTTCGGTCGTGCAAAGGCTTCGGGGGGGGGCGTGGTCGAAGGAAAAGAACTCAAATTAAACAAGTACTGAGAGATATGCCTTAGGGAGAGGATATTGCTTAACCGGAGGCGTGAGAGGAGCGCGTCACGTGCTGGTGGCTGCGGTGAAGACGGGGCCCGTGTGAACGCCGTCCCCTGCCACTTCTCCCATCGCCTGCAGGGCCACCGTCGCCGCCATCGCCTTCGCGTGTTTCTTATTAGGACTGGCCGTCTGAGGCTGATAATCACACCCGTTCACCACCACCTGATAAACACACACCATCAGCAAATATTCTTCAGCACTGACGGATCACTAAATGAAAACATCTTATATACACTTTCAATTATGTATTCACATCTTTCTTAACCTGGTACAAGAAGAGTTTAATGGTTGATTTAGCAGCTGCAGTCAATAAATATAAGCTTTTAAGAGCCAAAGAAAAGCTTTTTAAGAGCTTTTTTTTGCCAAAGGAAATTTCTTCTTCTTATTATTATTTTTTTTTATAATGCAATATATTTCTCATTTTATTAATTTAATTTTATATTTTTATTTATAATTAATAATTAGTTTTAATAAACATAACAAAATGCAATACAACAATGATTAATTTTTAAATGACCTTTTTACTTAACAGCAATTTATAAAAATTTTTTTAAATAAAAGTAAATCCAACTGTGAAAGCAATTTTTACTAAATCTTTTAGCTCTAACTCTGAATGTGATTCTTCCATTTAGAGTAAGTTATTTTTTATAAAAAAATTTTTAATCAGTATTGTCAAACAAGTTTATTTACATTATATACACGTGTGCATACAGCGTTTATTATTATTTTGGAAAATATTTACATGTTTTTGTATATATTAACAGTCATACAATTCATAAAATAGTTATATGTAATATATATATATATATATATATATATATATATATATATATATATATATATATATATATATGTGTGTGTGTGTGTGTGTGTGTGTGTGTGTGTGTGTGTGTGTGTGTGTGTGTGTGTGTGTGTGTGTGTGTGTGTGCGTGTGTGCGCTCACTGCCTCCTCACTAACCTTGAAGAGGAAGTTCTTGCGGTGGTCCGGTCCGCTGTGGTGCACCATCACAAACTCAGGCTGAGGCCACTTCTTCTTATTACACATCTCCATCAGAGCAGACACCGGGTGTTTCCCTGCACAGCAAACATCACATCCATGAACCCACTGGTTTCAGTACGGTACGGTAACATGGCTACCGCAAATAACTGCAGCCATGTACTGAAACACGCTTGATCGAGATCTGGCAGGAATAAGGGTCACAAGAAGCTGGAGGTTTGCCCAATTACGAATTAAAAAGCTCTAAAAGGACCGATCGGAGACAGAAGACACGGAGCAAAACATTTTTACATTTAATAAACTTGAGCTTAAAACCCACAGTACCATTATATCTGATTTAAGAAGGATTCGTATCATCCAGAAACACAAGTGTCTCAAACGCTCACCTAGAAGATCCTTCATCACGACAATGTTACCAGATTTCTGTGTTTTCTCTCCTTCTGCTACAAGGCCTGTGTGGACAGAAACATGGACGATCTCACTCTTGATAGATAGATAGATAGATAGATAGATAGATAGATAGATAGATAGATAGATAGATAGATAGAGAGAGAGAGAGAGAGAGAGAGAGAGAGAGAGAGAGAGAGAGAGAGAGAGAGAGAGAGAGAGAGAGAGAGAGAGAGAGAGACAGAGAGCGAGAGACAGAGAGCGAGAGAGAGAGAGAGAGAGAGAGCGAGAGACAGAGAGCGAGAGAGAGAGAGACAGAGAGAGAGCGAGAGACAGAGACAGAGAGAGAGCGAGAGACAGAGACAGAGAGAGAGAGAGAGACAGAGAGAGAGAGACAGAGAGAGAGAGAGAGACAGAGAGAGAGAGAGAGAGACAGAGAGAGAGAGACAGAGAGAGAGAGAGAGAGAGAGAGAGACAGAGAGAGAGAGAGAGAGAGAGAGAGAGAGAGAGAGAGAGAGAGAGAGAGAGAGAGAGAGAGAGAGAGCAGAGAGACAGAGACAGAGAGAGAGAGAGAGAGAGACAGAGAGCGAGAGAGAGAGAGAGAGAGAGAGAGAGAGAGAGAGAGAGAGAGAGAGAGAGAGAGAGAGAGAGAGAGAGAGAGAGAGAGAGAGAGAGAGAGAGAGAGAGAGAGAGAGAGAGAGAGAGAGAGAGAGAGAGAGAGAGAGAGAGAGAGAGAGAGAGAGAGAGAGAGAGAGAGAGAGAGAGAGAGAGAGAGAGAGAGAGAGAGAGAGAGACAGAGAGAGAGACAGAGAGAGAGACAGAGAGAGAGAGAGAGAGAGAGAGAGAGAGAGAGAGAGACACAGAGAGAGAGAGAGAGATTCCTGCAGGTCTCTTCTTACCCTTGCGGTCAGTTTTGAAGTCGATGATGATGGGCTCCACCGTCCCTTCCCTGTGTTTCCCCAAACCCTCCCCTGACCTCCATCCCATCTTCCTCATCAGTAGCTCGCCCATCCCGCCCGAGACCGGCGCCGCCCGCAGGAACTGGTCCTGAGTGGAACGAGACAGATCCAGACAGAGAGAAAGAGAGGCAAACCAAGAGAGACGGCACGCAGTGAGAGGGCGGCTCCATCGGGTGAAGTCAGGTCACGTCACTTCAACTGCAGCGGCTTACGTTAACGTTAGATACAAGTAGAAGTTCACAAGGCTATTCAAACTATTTTTAAGAATATGCAAAATGTTTAAATGTAGAGGCCTTCATTTCTCACCTGCTGTAGATCTAAATGACTACACAAGTAAAAATATAATTAAATAAAGAAATAAATACACTACCGGCCAAAAGATTGGAATAATTAAGATTTTCAACATTTTTGATGAAGTCTCTCTTGCTTCATTTATTTAATCAGAAATGCACTAAAAACCGCAATAATTGTGAAATATTATTACAATTTAATACAGCGGGATTCCGTGCGTGCCCGAGTTAAAACGTAATTTATTTCTGTGATCGTATCTGTATTTTCAGCATCGTTACTCCGGTCTTCAGTGTCACACGATCCTTCAGAAATCATTAATATACTGACCTGCTGCTCCAGAAACGTTTCCGATTATCATTTTTAAAATAAACTCTCGCCGCTTAATATTTTTTTTCTCCACATTTTCCAAGTATTTTCTTTGCATTACTTTCCCTTTTGATCAAATTATTGCATTCTTGCCGAATAAAAGCCAAGGCATTTATAAGGTCACCGGAGATTTCCATTTATTAGCGATGTTAAAAAGAGAATTATTTCTCTGAAAACATATGAAAATGACCTCTGAAAGATCGCGCGACGCTAAACGAAATTTGGATTTGATGACAGAAATAAAATTGCATTTTAACAGATATTCACGCGGTAGACGGCCATTTGAAAAAGTAAAAATATTTCACGAATTGTCAAACGAGCACGAGGGACTTCTCTCAAAAACACCCAAGGTTATTCCCATCTTCCAGCGGCAGTGTGTATTCTCCATTAAACGCGTGAGTAATAAGTTGCGAGCCTTCAGCAGGCGAAGCGTGAACACCGTCCTGAACAGATCTCAGGCTCTGAGTCGGTTCAGCGCAAACAGACAGGAGGACAAGGCAGAAATGCATCAGTTCACACACAAATCCACATGAATAGAAGGAAGGGTGCTGGAGGACGTACGTACCTAGGCCCCCATCATCGGCATCGAGCATCTGACGTGAATAGAAGGGGCCTGACTGTGACCGTGGCAAAGAGGCAGCTACAAGGACTGACCCTGCAACAAGTTTCCATACAGAGGGGTGAGAGTTCACAGGTCAAGCTGTGAGCCCCCACCCCTCGTCCATCCCCACCCCGCCCGAGCATCGAGCTTGACCCCATTCTTTTGACCGCGGTTAGTGCATGACCAGGCCCTTTTGACACACGCCAATCTCATTTAGTCTAGACTGATCAAACGCATCCGAGCGGCTTGGGTCCCGCTCTCGGGTCAAGAGTGGGCTCCAAACGCATCCCGGGGCTCGCGTCTAGGCAAAAGTCGGACACTTCCGCAACGCCGCCGGAGCCGTTTTGGGTGTGGGCTCTCGGTTTAGAGATCACGGTATTTCGCTGGCGTTTATTAGCGCGAGTCTAAATAAAAACTGGGATTATCGGCTCTTAAATGTAAAGGTCTGCATTACACAGCGGTCAGCATCCAAGGTCTTCGGGACAATACGGCTGTCTGCTAAAATTAAAAGGGTGGGGTTGTGTACATTTAATATGTTTAACACATTAAAGGCAGCGATTTTAGTGGCTGAAACTCTTAATATAACTATAGCATGCAACTTCAAGTGATTTATTGATTTAATATGACAGGAACATCTAGAAGACAACTACACTGCTGTACAATATTTGGGGTCAGTGACTATTACTTTAAGCAAGAATTGAAAAGACATGTTACAAATATTTTCTATTTTCAAGTTTTAATAATTCTGTTAAAAATGTTATTTAAATATAGCTTTGTTTTGATTTCGGTTTAAGTACCATTAGTATGTCAACACGTATTTAGTTCATTTAATATTCGTTTTAATATTTAAATAATAATAATAATAGTCATTGAAAACATTCTTGTTTATTTTAGTTTTCGTAATTCAGTTATTTGCTTTTGTCATTTAAAATATTTCTCTTTATCCTATTTTAGTTTTAGAAAATATACTTAAATTCAGCTGTCAAGGAAATATTTCTAAAAGATTTAAAAAAAAATGTTTTATATAATATTAATATAATATTTTTATAATATTATAATATTTTTGGATATTGTGAATTACCTTTTATTCAATATTTACATTTATTTCATTTTTATTACATTATAGTAATTTTGCTTTTGTCATTTTTTTGTATTAAATTATTAATCATTTGTATTTTCCTTAAATTTTAGACATTTTACAAACAACAAACTTTCAAATAAATGCTTCTCTTCAACTTTGTGTGTGTATGTGTAATATTTTGAGATATATATATGGATGCATCACAAAAGTTCAAACAATGATAATCGAAAATGTTTCTTGAGCAGCAAATTATATTAAAATTTTCTGATTTATATTCACATAAAAACAGCTATTTTTACATCATTTTAGATCAAATAAAAGCAGCCTTAGCAGAATAAAAAAGCCCTTACTGACCCCATATTTTTAAACAAAACTGCACATTAATACAGATCATTAATCTAACTGTGGGCATACACCGGCTCATCCAATCAGATTTGTATGCCTCTCCTCATTGGTCAGTCCGAGGAGGGGGCGGAGAGACATCCTCTTCCTTCCTCCCCTCTCTCAGCAGACACTTTTAGAGGAGTACAGTGAGATGTGCTGCCCGTCCATCGTTGCATCTGCCACGACAGAATTTCAGATATATAAACATCTGTATGACCGTGCTCAAGTGGTGTACCTCTTCCAACTTCTACGAAGATCAAATATTTGCCATTTCTCTCTCTCTCAGCTGACGTCAGTAAACCGGAGCTCGCTTTTGCCAAGGATACGCCGACGTCATCTTCAGTGCAAAATCAAAGCTTGTTTGACGAAAAGCGGACTATTGTGCGAACGAATCGAAGACTCACGGGTACACCAGTTGGCAAAGCAATCACAGATGAAGTTTAATGTAGGGGTTTCGAGTCTTTATTTTACCCTCGTGTGTCAGAATAGTGTACATCTCAATTAAGCACAATAAGTCAAAAGGGTCTGACTGTACTATGCCAAGTTGCGCGAGGAAATGATGTCTACTTTGATTCTTGGGAATTTAACACACAAATATGATGCAAAACACAAACCGTCAAGCACAATATATGTCCAACATCATAGTACGAGTGGTGCCGTCGACTCAGGGCTGTACCTTCTTAATCCAGGCCTGCGGGCCGCTGTTAGAGAGCTCATCAGATGAGAGCACTTGAGCGCCGGTGGAGCCTGTGAAGAGGCCAGGGATCGTGTTCGACTGGGCCCATGCATCAACCTGGCAACAACCTGGCAACAACAATTAAATAAATAAATTAAAATAATATATATATATATATATTTTTTATATTTACATTATAAAGTAGCTTTATTTTTTTTTTCTTTTGCAATGACTGTTAACATTTAGTTCATCTAATATTTATTTTACATTATTTCTAGTATAGTATTTATGAATATTCTGAAAGAGCCTTTATCTTTACGTTTTTAATTTTAGTAATATCATAGTATACAATACTAAATAAATATTTAGTAATAGCTATATAGAAATTTAGCTTTATTTTATTTCCGTTTTAGAAAATATTCCACTTCAACAAACTGAACCGTCAAGGCAATATCCGTTTTATGTTTCATCTAGTATTCATATTTTATTTTAAATACAGTATTTATGAACATTTTGAATGATCCTTTTTATTTTTGGTTTTCATATAAAATGTCTGCTCTAAACTATTTTAATATTTCTATATACAACAGATGCACTCAAGTGTTATTTTAGTATTATTAATTTACTTTTATAGGGTTAATTAATACATTTTAAATTAGTTTTTTTTTTATTCTTGCCATTTTCATATCTGGTTTCAGTAATTTAGTTAGTTTTATTTATTATTTTTTAAATTCTATATAGCTTTATTTAATTTTTCTCAGTTTAGTATGTGAACATTTTCATCTAATTCATATATTAATTTATTATATCTTTTATATTTAAACACTAATTATAACTTTTTATGCCTTTAATTTCATATTATCATTTTAGATTAAGTTTTAGTCACGTGCTTGTGTTTTTTTTTCTTCTTACATTTCTATACAGTTTGTCTCATTTAATTATTTAAAAATAATTCAGGCTAAATGTCTCAGTGTTTTAGAGACGACGCGTACTTGCTCCTGAGCCCGATTCAGCATACACATGGCATTGATGTCAAAAGGGTTTTCCGCCAGTCTCTTCTGGGCAACCGCTCTCTCGCTGACGGCCAAAGTGATGTCCACAGGCTAGAAAGCAAAGACAAGAGCTTAGACAAGCTGAACTAAACGCCCAATCCGACTCCATTCAGAAGCTGAACACTTACTTGAGAAGGTGCTTCAGGAAAGACACTATCATTGTCCTTGCCGGTCTCCTCAGTCCCGGATGAACTCGACGCAGATGGCTTTTCCGCTTTCTTTTCAACCGGCACCCATTCTCCATACGCACCATCGGCCTCCTTCTTCCTGTGCTGGGAGCCGGAGGACACTGGGAACTCCTTCGCAAAGACCGCTTCAGTTCGGACAGCCGGCTTCAACGAGGTGTTCTGACGGACAAAAAGAGGCATTATGGTACACGGCAATATTAAAATAAAAATATATAATAATAAAAAAAAAACCTGAACAATTTAATTAAGTATTAACCTAACTTTGATGAGCAAAGATAAGCTATATACACAAAAAAAAAAAAAAAAAAAAAAAGCATGCACAATCAAATATTAAACAGTTTTGTGTTTTCAAAAAGTATTTCATCTGTACTACATAAGTCACTACAACTGAATTTAGGCATCACAGCTTTATAATATTCATTTTATAATGAAGAGATTTGAGAGTTTTTAAAGATTTGCTTTAAATGAGCATTGGATTATTGGCAAGCACAATTAAATATCCAATAATGACCAAGAACAATAAAAAGAAAAGAAATTAAATTAAAGATCAAATTAAACATTAACTTTGTATAAATAAATAAAAACAAACATTTCCGACCTAAAATATAAACACAAGAAAATAAATAAATTCTCTTTTATTTAGTATATCGCTGCCAACAAATGCTAATAAAAAACAAGCACACCTTACAAAAGTAAAAGCCCGTCTAAAAAAAGCTGCAGTTTAAAACAATAAATTCTATACTACTTTGTCAAAATAAATGAAATGCAAATGCAATTTTGGTGTGCATGCAATTAAATTGTTTTAAATGCTACAAGTTCATTTAAGCATCACAAAATGCAGTATAAAAATATAACACGGTAATCTACATTTAAACACAGAAACAGAACATCAATTCTAATAATACATTCTGAACACATATTGAAACAGACACCTAAACTCAAGTCTTAAAAAGCTAAGACACTTACACCGAGACTGAACGCGATGCCCTTACTCTCCTTAAGGGAAGCTCCAACCAGCCTTTCCTCCTCTTCGTCGTCTGACACGTGTGGTTTCGCGATGGCCATCTCCTCTTTACTCTCGGCGATCTTCTTGCATCTCTGACAGATTCGGATAAAAGCAACGATTCAACACGGACCAAGAAACGCTTAAAAAGCGAGATCGTGCGCAACGCTTACCTCCGTCAGCTCTTTAATGCTAAAGCTGTTGGCCTGTTTCGTCACTTTCTTTTTGGCTTCTTCGATGCTGGCGAGATTGGGCGTGGCCGAAGACGGCGGCTTGTTGACGATGGTCGGTAACGGGGCCAGCTGCGGCAAGGAAGCCAAGGCACCCATGCTGGACAAAGCAGCGGTCATGGTGGCGGCGGTCATGCTAGCCATAGCAGCGTTCATGGTCATGCTCGACATCACTGGCAACGGTAAAGACAGGGATGTGGGGTTTGGGCTTGGCAAGGGCAGCTGAAGAATAGATCTGGGCCGGAGGCTCTCTGGGATCGGCACGCCGGCCTTGGCACACATAGCCGCGGCATTAGCCTTAGCGATTTCCAGCAACTGCTCCTTATCTGAGAAAAGAAAGAAACGAGAAACGAGACTGAGAGAAGGCCAAAGCAATGTACAGTACTGTGCAAAAGAAGAAAGAAGCATCTTTTTCTCATGAAGGCTGCTTTAATTCGATTAAAAATGCTGTATAAATTGTGCACTGCGTTTTCGGCATCATTACTCCGGTCTTCAGCGACACGTATTACTAAACTAAATTTCAGAAGAACAGCATTAAATATTTTAATCGCTTTATAAGTCACTTTTGATCAATTTAATGCATCCCAATTTAAAGTGCTAATTTTATTTAGTTTTTTTAATTTTCCTTGGGACGCACTGAAAGCGATCGGCCAAAAATAGCAAAGAATAACCAAAAGGGCCGAATAATACGCAGAACAATGACGTGATGCGATCAAATATATGCGTGCGCCAATACAGAACATGTCAGCTGTGTAAAAGCATTTAAAAGCGTCCGAGAAAGACGCTACGATCATAAGTTTAGCAAGTCTCCGACGGGAAGAGGAAGGGTGGCTGTCAAACAATGAAACGAACATTAGGTTTTCTAAAACACGCACAAGTCGCATGTAGTGAGCGCTGGAACGGTGTTACTCTTCAGTTGCATTTTTAAAATAAAATAAGAAAAGACGACTCTTAATACAACAGCGTTCAAACTGGAATCTGTAATATTCTTCAATGCCTTCAAAAGAATATTCACACATTCAAACCGTTTTAAACTTTCACAATTTTATTTATAACGCTTTTACTAATTCGGTAAACGCAGCCGCAGCGAGCAGAAAATACGCATTTCATTAAAAAATACTGTGAAAGCGAAGAAAAGGATATCGGAGTTTCTTCATACCAAGTTCTGTAAGACGTGGAGGTGTTTTGCTGGCGCTGCGTCGAGTTCTGGACGTCGACCTTTTCTTACGGAGGATGAGGACCGGAGAGCGGCTGGGTTCTCGTTTCCACCGGTCCCGCTGATTTAGCGCGCGGCTCCCGAAACCTCTTCTCCAGCGCGAGCCGGAGCGGGACCTCCTCCTGGAACGCGAGCGAGACCTCTTTCTCGATTTCGAGCGGCCGCTTCTGTCCGGAGTGCGGGACTTCCTCCGGCGGCCTTGCGAACGAGATCTCGACCTTTTTTTTTTGGGCGACCTCGACTTCCTCGTTCTGGACTTGCGCGGCTTCCTTTCGGAGGGCGACTTGGACCTGGATTTTCTCTTTTTCGACGCCGACTTGGACCTGGATCGCGCGGCGGCTTTGGATCTGGAGGAGGTCTTGTGACCGGGAGACGCGGAGTCCGTTAAAGCTGGATCGGCGTCGGTTTCCTCCTTCTCAGGATTGGCAGCACACTCTGAATCTTTTGGCGCAGCGGTCGAGAACGTAGAAGGTTCTTCAGATACACCGGTCACTTCCAAAGGCACCTCAGGTGTAATGCACTTTTGGGAAGACTTGGTCTCAGGTGGCTCGGCCAAGAAGGGAACTGGTCGCCACGACCCTTTAAAGCCAGAATTGGTGATGCTGGATGGAGTCTCAGCCGGCTTGGTTGGACTTTTTCCATTCTCAGTTGTGTCTTGAGGCACATTTGTCTGCATTTCAGAACTTTCACTTTTTTCCACTGGATCCGTATCGTTCCTAACCGATTCGGTTTCTGGTTTCAAATCAGACCTCGACCTCGAAACGGACCTCGACTTCGAAGGTTTCGTTCTGCTTCGAGACTTGCTCCTAGAGCGCCGTCTACGCCGCGGCGAACGAGACCTAGACTTTGTTGCAGACCTTCTGTTCTTCCTCAGGATCACAACGGACCTTGATCTAGTTCGCCTGGAGCGCGACCTGGATCTTGAACATCTGCCTCTTCTGGCAGAACGTGACCTGGACCGACTGTGCCGTCTCTTTGACCTGGATCTACTTCTTTCTTTCCGTTGATGAAACCTCTTTTTGGAGCCGTTTCTAGAGCGCGAGGTTGACTTTCGTTCTGATTTCCGTCTGGGTGATCTTGATCTGGTCCGTCTTCCTCTGGAGCTCTCCTTGGTTTTAGACGAACTTTTCTTCTCCTTGGGCCTTTCGTTTTCTTCGCTTTTATGGACCGAATTCTCCATCTTGGGAATAATGTCAGGCAGCTCCCGGGGCTTACCAACACCACACGAGTCTCTGAGCTCTGACTGACCTGCTGAAGAGGACTTCGTATTTTCACTTGAAGGTTTCGATTCGGACTCAGAATCAGAGCCAGATGCAGAAGAGCTCTCGGATCGTGAGACCGATTTTTTCACTTTGTCTGCATCTTTGCTTTTTTTCTTTTTCTTTCTCTTCTTTTTCTTTCCACTTTAAACAAACATAGGGGGGGGGGGGAGCAAATTAGAAATGAATTAAATTCTAAATCATTTATGCGGTGTCTGATCGGATATAAATAATAAAAACATAAGAAACACTTCTCCAATAAACTTAACAAGACAAAGTAACATTAATTATAAATCATAAATCATTTGTAAGCACAACGAACTGCGTCGCACCTTTCTTGAGTCTCTTTGTCGGACTCCGTGTCCGAGCTGCTGGCTTTTCCTTCTTTGCGTTTCTTTTTCTTCTTTTTGCTTTTGTGTTTTTTGTGCTTTTTACTCTTCCTGTGTTTAGTGCTGGTGTCCTCCACATCATGGTTGTCTTTGAGGTCAGTGTGCGTGACTTTATCTGCCGTGAATACAAAGACTTATTAATGACATAATATGCGTTTAAAAAAAAAAAACAACTCACAGACGTAGATGAATTGATGACTAACCTGTCGGGGTGTTCATTTTTTCTTCCTTAGGCCCATCTTCTCTCGTCTCCGTCACAGGTTCAGACTGTGGCTCATCTGTCACACTGGAAAAAAGAATTAATAAAAATTTTATTACACACTTTAAAAATCATAAATCATACCGTGTCTGGCATCTACAATGCATAAATGATTTAATGCACCTAAATGTTAATGCACTTAATTCACTGTTTTATATTTTTTGTGTCCAGGCTCTAACCATAGCGCTAATGAAACCAAGTCCAATAATTTTTATTTGTAAAAAAAAAATAAATAAAATAAAGTAGCCATTCACTTCCATAGTTCCATATATTTTTGTCCTAACAAGACAATGGCTACCGTCGACTTTTTGATTTTGTGAAGAATGCTGGCAATCATTTTCTGTGTTCAGAAAGGTTTGGACCAAAACGAGAGCGTGTATAATTTCTTTCTTCAATTTTATCCAATTAAATCATCGCGATGACGAATAACCAGAAACAAACCCCACATATACTGTATTAGTAATCCTTTTAAAAGTTTAAATATGGCCTCACGTAAAGGTTTACTTAAACCATTTGAAATCCACAATCTGTTTAAGTATAACATTACAGCCAATCATCTTTTAAATTAATTTACAATGGTAACTTTTAAAAAGTAGGTCTCTTACGTCGATAAACAAAAACGAACCAAAGACCCATGGTAATAAAATAATATTCTTTTACGTACAAAGTGGTAAGTAATTTCCAAAATGCAACTGTAAGGCACTAATAAAGCAGTATAGCACATGTATAAATGCCAAGTATAGCATTGCCATCTTCCTCTAACTGTACTGTAGTAACGTTACTTGCAGCATTTTCTGCATAGCAACAAAAACATGGCAGCAAACATTCACAGCTAAAGCGAAAAAATAATAATAATTATAATAATTTAACTACAAAATAATCGTAACATGCTTAAACACGGTTACTTTTTTATTGTAATGCGGTATTCATTGATAAGTAGAGCTAATGTTTGGCTAGCCGGCTAGAACAAATAAAACTACAGAAATAACGTTAATTTGGGGATACAGCGCGATCTCGTACGGCACGGGAGAAAGACTGGGGATTTTACCTGTTTTCTTGTGTTTCGTCTTCGATTTCTTTAATCTTATTCATTACAAAATCCCTGAAAATCTGCTCGATATTGGTCGCCATCACAGTAGAAGAGTCGCTGAGTCCGCCAGCATCCCAGAATGCCTCAGCAGCCTTCTTCCGGTCACCAAAGCGACTGACAGCGGCGCGAAAATATATGGGCGCGAAGGCGGCAAATTCAAAGTGTGAAGCTGGTTATTGTTTTGCACGATTAAAACGTTTTTAACAAATATTTTTAACAATATAATTTAACAATATCGGGTATAATCGAGGCAGCGAAATTAACGTTAAAGTAGCTAATCGTTGAATAATAGTATCAATGAAAAACTGTATAATAATAATAATGATACAATTATAACAACAACAACAACAATAATAATAATAATAATTATTATTATTCTATAATCATTATTATTACTATTATTATTAATAATTATTAATAATAGTAAATCGATGTGGAAACCTATTTTTTATGGTAAATCATAATCGAGTGAATATAACTTACTTTAGTTCGGTTAGTGTTCATCTTGTAATATTATACTATTATAATACTATACAATTAGTCCTACTTAATGTGAATGTTTGTACAGTTATACTAAAAGACTTTCCACTCGATGAACTATCAGACAATTGAAGTAGATTGTGTGCAACAGACTTTTCAGTCAAATTTTGATCATGTTGATCATTTAGAGGCCTTAGAAATGTATGTTAGAAATGATAAGGCTTTATAGGGTTAAAGAATAGGGTTAGAATCAATCAATATCTTTTCGTTGCAGTGCATTGACAGCTTTTTGATTATAATGGGATTCTTTATCATATTATGAAGATAAACTGCTGACCGAGATTAGGTGTGCAGTAAATTATCATATAATACAACTGACGTCTTATCTGCATAGCTACAGTTTGTCTTTTCCAAACAACTCTTACAAGGCTTGAATAGCAAGGGATATGTCTCATAGGTCACTAATGATAGAAACAGTAAAAAAACAAGCTTACAAGCTTAAAATATGATTTTGTTAATGCATTTATTTTGCAGAAATGACGTGTGAGGTCATTACAAAGATTGCATGACACTTTCATTTCATGAAACGTTTGAATCCAACAATTAAGTCAACTAGATGGTTGTCATGCAGTCTGTATGAACGCAGCCAAACGTCGTCCGCCAGCTGTCATCTGGTAAAAAAAAAAGTGGTCCAAAAATATCAGTATATCCTGCATGGTGCAAGCATTTTTTAAATTTTAGCCCGATATAACTTTGACTGACCTTCAGTTATACTTTAGAAGCATTGCACAACTTAATAATAGCACAAAGTTCAAACATGTTCCAAAAAATGATGACAATGAACAGTCACTTAACTTAATGACATCTCATTAGGGTGCAAGGATAATTTTTAACGATAAGGAAAAGCTCACTGGGGTCTCACAATGTCGTGCATCCTGAGCTCCTGCAGGGTGTGCGGCTGGTATTCGGTGCCTTGTCTGAACTCATCCACTGAAACAAACAGGGGGACTCAGTATTTCACAGATAGTTCACACAAAGAATGAAAGTATTTCAAATGCTTGGATTCAAAGTCTTGTTAAAATAAGGCGGCATTATTGGCATTGATGGTTACATGAAGAACACCCATGGAATCTTTCCATTGCACAAAAGATTATATAGATTTGAGAGCAAAAAAAAACTCAAAATGGCCCTTCATTGCTTTGAAAAACCCTTTTTGGAATCTTAATTGTGTAGTAAGAAATTATGAAAGAATTGATCATTTTTTGAGGAAAAATCTTATGAAGTGCAAAACTGATCCGCCTTGATTGCTCCAAGTGGGATTCAGAGAATTCTTTCCACAATCTCTTGTGTCATTCTTTGGCATGCCATGGTTGATATCATGTTTTGAAGCTCTCACATGGTGCAGCGCTCCTCTGCAGCTCTGTTAGAGATGGCATTATTTGTCCAGTTCTGGGATCCACGAGAGTGGCGTGAGAATTCTGGGTTCCCTTCTTCATCTCGTAAGATGGAGGATTGTAGACTGTGGAGAAAAAAACACTAGTTAAATATGACAAAAAGTGCCTGATGATATTTTAAAAATGCCTCGCAGACATACAGCCAGAAACCCTTCTGTTCATTTCGCCAACTTCGTGCTTGAGCATCCCGGTGTCCATGTCCATCAGGAATCGCCTGGAAGGTTCTGTTCCCTGTCTCTTCTCAATAGGGCCTGGATTATAGACTGTGGAGAAAAATAACATGCTGTCAAAGGTACCCAGAATCTACTCTCTTTAATGTCATTGTTTATACTAGTGTTTGTTCATGCAATTTTATTTAGCAAAGCAGCACTAAAATCTATAATGCAAATTATTTTTCAGACTTACAGCCAGAAACTCTTCTGTTCATTTCGCCGAGTTGCTCCTTGGGCATCCCAGTGTTTGTGTCGATCAGGATCCGTCTGGAAGGTTCTGTGCCCTGTCTGCGGATCTCAACAGGAACTGCTTTGTGGTTCTCCTTATGTCTAGAAGAGTCCTTTTTATTTTGGTGTTCTTTAAGTAGACTGGCGTTCGTATTCATCAGGAGGTTTCTGGAAGGTTCAGAGCCTTGTTTGTGCAGCGCACTCGATCTGAGCTCCTGTAGGATGTACGGCTGGTACTCAGTGCCTTGTCTGAACTCATCCACTATAGAGGAAAGAAACACAGAAAACAGAAAAAAGTGTGTAAAATTTAAGATGGCGAATCTTTGTAACATCCCAAAGTATAAGTAGTGTAATAACTTTTGAGTCTTAAACCATGGTTGATATTATGTTTTGAAGCTCTCACATGGTGCAGCGCTCCTCTGCAGCTCTGTTAGAGATGGCTTTATTTGTCCTGTTCTGGGATCCACGAGAGTGGCGTGAGAATTCTGGGTTCCCTTCTTCATCTCGTAAGCTGGAGGATTGTAGACTGTGGAGAAAACAAAATCTGGTTATGCACAGGCCTGAAATCCATTATGTGCATTGATATTTTAAAAGTGACATACAGCCAGAAACCCTTCTGTTCATTTCGCCAACTTCGTGCTTGAGCATCCCAGTGTCCATGTCCATCAGGAATCGTCTGGAAGGTTCGGTTCCCTGTCTCTTCTCAATAGGGCCTGGATTGTAGACTGTGGAGAAAAATAACACAATGTTGAAGATACCCAGAATCTACTCTCTTTAATGTCACTGCTATACTAGTGTTTATTCATGCAGTTTTATTTTCAAGTTGATCTTATATACAAAGAGGTTTTGAAAAAGCAAAGCAGCACTAAAATCTATAATGCAAATTATTTTTCAGACTTACAGCCAGAAACTCTTCTGTTCATTTCGCCGAGTTGCTCCTTGGGCATCCCAGTGTTTGTGTCGATCAGGATCCGTCTGGAAGGTTCTGTGCCCTGTCTGCGGATCTCAACAGGAACTGCTTTGTGGTTCTCCTTAGGTTGAGAAGGGTCTTGGCTTCTTATGTCCTCATGCTCAGAAACCACTTCCCATTTAGCTGCTGTAGAAGGTGAAAGAAAACATGAGTCCTGACTGGTAAAGGATTGTTGTGAAAGCTAAATTCAAGTTATTTCTCATTTTATTTAACTTTATGTCAGTTAGTACTGGTTTGTCACTTCTGAAGCTTAACAATCAATGCACAACCTCCACAAAGTGAGACTTACTGTGTTCTTTACGTAGACCGGCGTTCGTATTCATCAGGAGGTTTCTGGAAGGTTCAGAGCCTTGTTTGTGCAGCGCACTCGATCTGAGCTCCTGTAGGATGTACGGCTGGTACTCAGTGCCTTGTCTGAACTCATCCACTATAGAGGAAAGAAACAGGGACAAACATAGTATTTGAAAGCATAGTCAAAAAGTTACATTTCTTCAGTGCTTTAAAGTCGATCTGGATAGTTGTTTTGTTAAACACTAACTAAACCATTTTGGAACATTTAAGATGTAAGTAATTATGACGAAATTGAATTTTTTTGAGGAATCGCAAGCGCAAGCAGTGTAGGTATTTTTAACAACTTTGAAAGTGTTTGAACATGTCATTTGATTGATATATCCAAAGTACTTACATGGAGCAGCGCTCCTCTGCAGCTCTGTTAGAGATGGCATTATTTGTCCTGTTCTGGGATCCACGAGAGTGGCGTGAGAATTCTGGGTTCCCTTCTTCATCTCGTAAGCTGGAGGATTGTAGACTGTGGAGAAAACAAAAACTGATTAAGCTAGCCCAAAATCTATTATGTGCATTGATATTTTTTTTATATAATTTGCAGACATACAGCCAGAAACTCTTCTGTTCATTTCGCTAACTTCGTGCTTGAGCATCCCAGTGTCCATGTCCATCAGGAATCGTCTGGAAGGTTCTGTTCCCTGTCTCTTCTCAATAGGGCCTGGATTGTAGACTGTAAACAAAATAACATACTATATTGCATGTTGACCTTACATATAATAGGTAGATGTTTTAAAAAAGGGAAACAACACTAATATATATAATGCAAATTATTTTTACAGCCGGAAACTCTTCTGTTCATTTCGCCGAGTTGCTCCTTGGGCATCCCAGTGTTTGTGTCGATCAGGATCCGTCTGGAAGGTTCTGTGCCCTGTCTGCGGATCTCAACAGGAACTGCTTTGTGGTTCTCCTTAGGTTGAGAAGAGTCTTGGCTTCTTATGTCCTCATGCTCAGAAACCACTTCCCATTTAGCTGCTAATGGATGTGAAAGAAAACATGAGTCCTGGGTTGGCGAGAAAGCAAAAAGATCTTGTAGACCAATGAATAATCTCTATTAGAAAGTGAGACTTACAGCCGGCTGATCTCCTGTCCGTCTCGTCCCTGTGTTCTTTGAGCAGACCGGTGTTCAGGTCCATCAGGATATTCTGGGATGCGTCAGTGCCTTTTCTGTAGACCTCGTCAGGGATCGCTCTCTGCTCGTGTTTTTCGCTCTGAGCGCTGTACTGCGATCTCATCACGGGACGCATCCTGAGCTCCTGCAGGGTGTGCATCTGCTTCTCAGTGCCTTGCCTGAACTCATCCACTGTAGAGAAAACACCACAACAAATGAAGTCATCAGTGCCACTGGCAGGTAGTATGGAGATTTCTTTCAAATGTAACAAGCTCTTTTATATCCCAGTTGTTTCTCCATTAGAAGAGTTCCAACGTACAATCAAACAACAGTGACTAGAAACTTTTGTTGAGGTTTCATGATTCCAGGATTGAAAAAAGACTAATATCATGAGTTGCTGAGATCCAAAACTCCAAAAAAGGAGAACTAAACAAGATCAATTTAAGTTTGCAGTCAAAGCCAGATATTTCAATAGGAATTTTTAATCATATTTCCTTTTTGTTATACATAAGTTTGCAATCCACTAATTTATACACAGCAAAAATACCTTTCTTATTTAGATATTTTAGCTATAAACAAGACATCAAAATTATTGTCTTGTTTTCAGAAAATAAAACTTGTCTTGAAAATCTTCTTCATTTTGGCTAAAACAAGACAAAAATATAAGAAAAGCATTTTTGCTGTGTAGCTCCATACTCTCACTGTATGCCAATTGCATCAATTAGTATTATGTATTATTTTGCTTTTGAAAGGCTATTGGAATGAATAAAATGTCATAAAAAGGGATGAAGCTTCACTTTTTCTAATGCAACTTGGTAGAGACCTTTAGAGGGCTTTGCAAAAAACCTGTAGTAGACCATATTTATGATTACAACTGGGTTTAAGGTGTTTGTTGCAAGCATTCAATGTTTCAAAATCTACAATGTGCATTGATATTTAAGAAAATGACTTTGCGGACATACATCCCGAAACTCTTCTGTTCATTTCACCAACTCCATGCTTGATCATCCCAGTGTTCAGATCCATCAGGAAGCGTCTGGAAGGTTCTGTTCCCTGCCTGCAGAACTCAGCGGGAACTGGTAATTGCTTCATGGGTTTCACATCAGTGTTCGTGAGCTTCAGAACTGAGTTATCCCTGTGTTCATCTTGGACCATTTGTGGCCCTATTTGTTTTAATCTACCATTTGGGAATCGGTGCAGTGGTCTTGCGTGGAGACCTGCAAACACATCACGAACATCAAACCTGAAGCTCGTTTCTTACACATTAAACAGGGCGAAAAGACTTTTATATAATCACAATTAACCTAATAGCACACCTCTACTTCACAAGCCATAAATACTGATTTACGACTTGCCTCTATCTCAGTTGCTGAACAAACATCAAATTTTTTATCAAGCTGATAAAATGTGTTTATCAAGCTGATAAAAAGAAGCAGCAGACGTGGTTCAGACCTTATAAAGGTTGAAGTTCAGAAGAACATTGTGAACTAATGGCGAAAACCAAATCTTTACACTCGTAAACAGAAATGTTCACAAAATGCCATACTACAG
>NC_056699.1:1616239-1656239 GCF_018831695.1 Puntigrus tetrazona
TCTTTTTCTCTCAAGAAACATCATTCAGTTTTAGGTTTTTAGAGAGTTTCCGTTCAAATCACAGATTCACACGACAACACTTACGTTTCAACACTGCTCCTGTTTTCCTCCTGAAGCTTTAGAGGAGACGCATGTGAGACGTTTTCTCTCAGGAAACATGACTTTTAAATATTTTACATTTTGCACGAACGCTTTGCCTTTGAATCTTTTTGGTAATGAATTAACGAGGCCTAATGTGCTTTGAGGACCTCTTCTGTAGATTCTTCGTGTCTCTTCTTCGCTCGTTGTTGTACAAAGCTGAAGTACAGCGGTGGACGGTCATGCTTTTTAATATTCCTGAATTTGTACGACATCGCCACCTTGTTAAATACGTTTTCCCACGAAATCAAGTTGGTTTAGAAGTTTAGTTTAAGACATAAGAGCTCTTCTGAAAACTTAAAGGAGACACAATTTAATCTTTTTCTACTAAACATTAACGATATAGCATTTTGGCGAATTGGTGGCATTTCATTTAGACTTTGGCAACTTAGTCCACTTTAGGCTTCATGTGATAACTAACTTTCTAACTACTTATCAACTGCATGTCAACTAGTTCTCATTAATTGGCAGCATGCACTCAGAGTAGAAATGAAGTTTCTTGTTGTGTTTTAGAGGATATTAAAGAAATAGTTCACCCACAAATCAAAATTATGTCCTCATTTGTTCATACTCAAGCGGTCCCGAACCTGCACGCATGTCTTTGTTCTGCTGAACACAAAGGAAGATACTTTGAAGAAAGTTCGTAACCAGGCCGTTCTTGGTCACCGTTGACTTCCACAGTATTTTGTTTCCTACTACGGAAGTGAGCCGAAACAGCCCGGTCACAAACGAGCACAAAGAAAGCAAACGGTTAATAGTTGACATGGAAGTCGAAGTGGACTATCAGAATAAAGTCGTTGTTTTATATATCCCCTTTTAAAATATTTGTAAATATATTCCTGCTTTAAACATAACTGCATCGCTTTCCGGGAGAAACACTAGTTTTTAATAAACCCGTTTTCATGCATGTTTCTGGATGTCGGATTAAATTCCTCCATGCACATGTGAAAAGTCACGTGGCTTGCGCGCCGCGTAACAGCAGAGGATCTAAAATATAGTTCCGGCCGTTCTGATAGGACCGAGCTGCATATCAAAAGTGATTGGGTATAATTACGTCCCAGAACCCGAGCCCGACTGTGCCCGAACAGCAGGCTTCCCCCTTGAAAGCGAGATAACACGACTGCGTTTCATTTCATGTGCACGCTCCAAGGCACAAGTAATATATTATATATGAAAAAGACACACAGCCCCGTATAAAGTAATATATTTAAAATACATCCATTCCATACTAAGCACGTTCCAAATCTATTAACACATTTACTGAGAGATGATATTTAAAGGAGGCTCGCAATAGTCCCGCTTTTAACTGGACTACTTCAGCACGAAAAGTGAGCAGTTCCTATCTGAAGACGTGAAGGACATGCAGTTTAAGTACAATTGCATGAAAATGCATGTGGAGTATAATGAATAAATGCATTTTAAATACACCTAAGTGCGTTTATTTTCCTCTAGTGCTGCAGCAAAAGAGTTAATCGTCAGCGCCAGTTCATCAGATTTTGTTATCGTTTGTACACGTTTTATGCCATATCCTGATTTTGTGCATGAGTTCAATCCCCGGGCTTTGGATTGGAAACATAGCTACAGCTAATTTTTTCGCTGGAGCCAATTCATCAAGGAGGCTCGCCGAGGCCGAATCTGTTTTCTCAATCTATTTTCAGTCGAGGAACGAGATAACAGACGTTTGACCTTCCCTACTCTCTCCCAACATTCCCCACAAGACAAACGCGGGCCCGCAATTCATTCAGTCATTTCTATTTTCTATTATCCGGATGCAGCGGCGGCCGGGTGGTATCCGTCTTCAGGGAAACCGGAGGAGAGGTCTGACTCAGACTCTCTCCAGATTGAACCTGCGAGGCCTGGGTTCAGAGCGTGGTGATAAAGGTCGCAGGTCTCTGAAAGCGGCCCGCTGTGAGACGGCACGTCCTAAAAACACAGACGGATGCGTGGAGGATCGGCGGGAGCGGGGATGCGTCCCGCCTCGGGGAAACGTCTGAAAAAAACAACATGTTTGCTTGATGTATTCGACATGCAAAGTCTTTTAATTCTTCATTATCTCTCTACTAAAATGAAAAGAAGACACTGAGCGTTTCTACGATGAGTTAACTCAATAAATAGAAAATAGGTCTCTTTATTTAACATTATACTGCTTTTTTCCCCCTGTTGCTCTGTAGAGTTGGTTCAAGAGTTGTTTTATTGTTCACATGGGCAGATTTGTCATATGCTTTAAGCAAGACATCAATACAATAACAAGTATAACCTGAAGAATCATCAGATATTTATCATCATCTAAATATTATTTTACAGCATTCAAGCTGTACGTCATGCATTACCAGCGGTGCATAATTACAGTAATTATTACGTGTTTTCCAGACTGTTCCCTGACCTCGACCCTGTCTCTACACAGATACTGGCAGATGTTATCGGTCCACGAGTTCTGCTGGGTTTCTACAGTAAAGGTTTCTTTTCACGGCCCTGTTGCTATGGCAGCGACACACGCACGATATTCCCGCCAAGAACTGGACGCTTTCCCGTGTAAACCAAGCACACCTGAGATCCTGAAGAACGTCTGGGCGGCGTTTGCGCCACGCAGAAGTGTTTTGGGGCGGCTGTGAAAGTAGATGAATTATCAGTGAATGTATAAAGACACCATTATAAGAAGTTGAGCAGCTTCTACTGTCTGATTCACATTCTGAACACGCTCGGGGTCGAGCCGCCGGCGCATTGATCTCAGTTTGTTTCTTATGCTATACGACAGAATAAACACACACACACACACACACACACACACACACGCGCACACACACTCCAGCTCATTTCCATTATTACTGACATCCGTCATTGACTCCACTGAGCAAACGCCATTATTAACATTTTGGAAACGTGTTTGAAAGCTTGTGAATTCTGGCTATAAACGTCTCCATCTGTGCAGTGAGCTGGCAAACGCTCTTTCTTTCCCTTCCTTTTTTTTTAAGAAGAAGAAAATATAAGTGGTACTCGCAAACGCTAATGCTGCGAGTGTTGTGTCTCGTAAGGTGTTTTGAGCAGTTTTAACACACCGATAGGGAGTTGTTCATGTAGGTTCAGCAGGGAAAAAACTATTTTGAATTAGTTTTCTTTTTTTTATTAGTTTGAATTAGTTTTTTTATTTTAAGTTTTTGAAGTTTGTTATGTATACTTTTGCCAGTTTTATAACTTTTTATATAATACAGATATTATAATTATATTAATTTTAAATGTATTATGTTTTAGGCTTAGGGTTCATTATTTTTAATTAATAATTAATATTATTATTAATTAATTCATATTAAATTAATTAGTCATTTCAGCTGTTTTTTTTTCAAATATTGTTTTAATTTGCTAATTGTTTTAAATTTGCATTTTTATATGTCTTTATCATCGTTTGATAATATGACCTCATGTATTTAAATAAGAATTTTATTAGTTGCCAAGGCAACATTTTTAGTTTTGTATTATAATATTTGTGTTTTATTTGAGCTTAATTTAAATTTACAAACACAGACTTCAATAGTTTTCTATTAAAGTCTTTTCTTTTCTAGTTTTCAGATTCTTGCCAAAACAACATTGACAGTCAGTGCAAGTTTCTTTCAGCTGAAACAGATCAGATTTACATTTTAGTCTAGGACTAGGCTTTAGGCTTGTCTGTGAAACCAGGGATAATCATTTATATTGTATTTCAGCTTAATTTCAATTAACACAAGCAGAGTTTCGGCCAAAACACCAAAGAGATGTTAAAATAAAACTACCTTTTTTATTGCAATAATAAACAACAAATATTACAAAACAAATTAAACAAACTAAAAATTTTTATTTATATATATATATATATATATATATATATATATATATATATATATATATATATATATTATTTTTTTAATATTTTATAATGAAAAATTATTAAATGTACAAAAAATAAATACACAAATGAATGCAATAAAATACAGATACAGTAGGTTAAGGAGAAATCTTAAACATAGCACAAATTCTAGATGTTTTTATAGCTTTCTTGTTAACAGATGTTAACAGTTCTTGTTAAAGCGGGGTTTACAGTTAGTACATTTACATTTATGGGCATTTATACACAGGTTATGGACAGGTTTATATTCGTATAAGCGAGACAAAAGAAACGAAACACAAACATATTCCAGGAAGCCGCCTTCTCTAATCCACCGCCTTAATACTTTATGAAGATTTCACATAAAACAACGGCAACATTTAGTTGGAAACAACGGTTGCCATGGCGATTTAAACCGGCCAGACGCATTAACAGTGTGCTAACCGTCTCGCTCTGTCCTCATCACGGCCTTGTGACCGCCGCTTCACCCCGAGACGTTCGAGAGAGCCTCTTCCTCTCATTAGCCAACTATAAGCCGCTTTGGGTAAAATGTCTGCAGAATACTAATTAACCACAACATTTCGCACGTTATTTATTAGCGCGTTTGACCTCAGAGTTGTGCTGGAAACGTGTAAGCTAGCGCTAGTGATTTATCCACCGAAAGCACGCGACCCCTTTTTCATACTTCACCGCTGTATATGGAAGCATAATGTACTTAATTGAGCGATTTTGCTTCGTATCAACAGAAAATACTCCGTGAAGTCAAAAGCAAAGTGACATTTACCTCCAGAGTTAATGCGTTTGAAAGTGGAGTTTTTGTTCCGCTCGCAGGCAAAACTGCCAAAGCTTCATCAAGCTCCATTATGAATAGTAATATCTGTCATTCGGCAGCTGCTCCAGTGGATTAGGTTTAGGCTTCGACTAACTCAATTTACCATATTAAGCATTGGGTTCTTACAGACCCCGCTTCCAGAATTAACTGCCAGTGGCAGAAATACGGCCATGCATATTTATTACTCACCTAGAAACTGTATTTTGCATCGTTTTCATTTAAATAATCAATAGGTTTTTATTTAGTGGCTCATCCTTGTGCATAATTACTGCGAGACCCGTATCATCTCAACAGATATTGTGTTCCTTATTTATTGTTTATTTATTTCGTTGTTTTTTTTTTAGCCATTTGCATCTTTTTGATTTGATTCACTCGCGTCAGACAGTAGTGAGCATTTATTGCGTTTCTAAAAATGCTTTCCTCCTGCTGGTTTTATTTACTCATCACGCCGGTTTTTACTTGATCGGCGCTTAGCGACTTCATTTAGGATCCGTTTCACGTCACGGCTTTGTCTGAAGCCCAACCGAACGCTCTCTCATATTCTTTCTCGTGCTTTAGCTCCACATTTCCGCTCGTTTGGATGTTGACCCACAGCGAAGCACATCACCATCACTATCATTCCTCAGTTGCATTTCTATTGGATGCAGCACCGATTAATGAAGGTGTTATTAAAGGTTTACTGTAAAATCATCCATGCATATTTTTAAATGTTTCGTATCTCCTTCAACAAAGAGTTTTTTCTTCCTGATGCTTCATATACGCTGTATAAAGTGACTGTGGAGGTCGTTAAGGAACATTTAATTGTCATAACTTAACGTAAAATGGAAAGAAAGAAATACTTTTATTTAGCAAGGAGGCATCAAATAGATTTAAACAAAGAAATGAAGAAAAGATGTATCTGTTTTTCTGTTTATCTGGCTGTTTTTTTAACGTTCTATCTATCTTTGAATCCTGAGAAAATGAAAAATATCATATATTTCTGTTTCAGCATTGATAATGGTCAGCAAATCAGCATACTAGTATGATTTCTGAAGGATCATGTGACACTGAAGACTGGAGTAATGATGGTGAAAATGTAATTAAATTGCATTTTAACAGACATTCACATAGAAAACAGTTTAATAATATTTCATTTGATCACAGAGAATAAAACATAAATGAATAAATAAATTGTGTTTTAAAAGTAATGCATTTAAATGGTTTTGGTCATATTTAGATCGTGTCGTTGTTTTACAGCGTAGTTGCATTCACTCTCCAGCGCCTAAAAAACATTTCTAGCATTTCTGAACGATCTGGGCTACGCTCCGAATGATTCTTGGTCACTAAACCTCATGAATTTCTTGTCATCTGAGTCCAGTCACCCTGAAGCTAATGAGCCGAACGCTCTACTCAGTGCATGGAGTTTGTCAACTGTGAGCGTAATGTACCAGCTCCTCCTGATTTAGGACCTGCTCTCCCATCCCAAAGTTTTCCCTAAGCCATTATAGCAGAAACTTTAAAACTGTCCTCAGATCAGAGATAAGCACAGACTAATGTACCAGCATGGCAGCAGGTTTCCTCAGCGCTGCCAGGAAAGTGGCACAGGCTCCTTGCTGTGAGCATCATCTGTGGGAAACCTGGAAAATGGGACATCGTTTCATGGTCTGGCAGTTTTACTGTTATTTTTCCATTCGGTAAAATGTGTGAAAAAACTCGAGGATATCACCGAATGGAAACTTTAATGATCTGTTGACTGTGAAATTGGTGAAGCATTTGTGCCTATGTTTGCATGCTTGCGTAAAGTGTATTTCTGGCCTGAGTATTAAACTTCAGTGTGTACGTCAACATGTTCCAGACATGAAGGATTCCTCCGCTGCTGCCTTAGCAACCCGACAAAGCACCATAGCAACCACCTAAAACACCCTATCGACTGCCCAGAACAACCAAGAAATTGCATTGCTATGCCATAACAAAAACACCCTAGAACATTAGCAACCACCAAAAACAATAATCTGGTATGCCCCACCAAAGCACCCTATTAACTGCATAGCAATGCCCAAGCAACCACCAAAACACCCTAGTAATTGCATAGCAACACCCTAACAACTGCCAAGAGAACCCCATAAATTGCATAACAATTTATAAATTGCTAACCACCCAAAACACCCTAGCAACTGCATAGCAATGATCTAGCATGCCCTAGAAATCACTCAAAATGTCTTAGCACCGGCATTGTCAAATTACCTACAAAATGCATAGCAACATCCTAGCAACCACCCAGACCACCCACAGAAAATGCATAGCAACATCCCAGCAACTCAAAATACTGCAAAGCATTGTTCTAGCAACCACCCAAAACACCTTAACAACTGCATAGCAATTCCCTAGCAACCACTCAAAACACCATGTAAAATGCATAGCAACATCCTAGCAACCACCTAAACACCTTAGCAATGCCACTGCAAACCCAAAATGCACTAACAACCGTTAAGCTACATCTTAGCAACCACCGAGAACACTCTAACACCTGCATAGCAGCATCCTAACAAACACCTAAACAAACATTCAAGCAACTTTAGATCAACATCAGCATCTTAGCAACCATTCAAAACACCCTAAAAACTGCATAGCAATGCCATAGCAACCACCTAGAACACCCTAGCAACTTCATAGCAAAGCCATAGCCAAAAAACAAACCACAGTGGCAATTGCACAGCAACGCCCTAGCCACCACCCAGAACACACTAGCAACTGCATAACAACGTGCCCTAGCAACAAGCTCGCCCTAGTAACCACTAAAAACACTGTAGAAACTGCATCAAGAAATGCACTACAAATGGCATAGATACCACCCTAACCACCCAAAAAATGCATAGCAACATCCCAACAACCGCCTAAATACCTTAGCAACTACATAGCAATGACCTAGTATGCCCTAGCGGCTCAAAATGTTTTAGCACCTGCATTGTGAAATGCAAACGTAGCAACTGCAGATTAGCATCATAGCAACAACCCAGAACACCCTAACAGATACATAACAAAGCCTTAGCAAAAACCCAAACCACAGTAGCGACTGCATAGCAATGCTCTAGTGACCACCCAGAACACCCTAGCAACTGCACAGCAGCAAACTAGTACAAAATATTAGCTAAAATCTCACGTCGTCTAGGTTCCTGTCTAAAATGTATAAACAGTTACATTAGAAAGTAGAGTTACGAAATGGGCTTAAATACAGATAGGGAATTTATGCTATTTCATATTTAATTCTATTAATATATTAATATTAAAAATAATATTTAATATCCATTCACTGTTTTTATTCATTTAGAGGAATACCGAATTTGTTTTTGTGCAAGAGAGATACATAAATTTATATTTCGTTTAGATCTAGAACTGCAGTAAGTGTGAGCAGTTCCCTGTGGATTTGGACAAGAAGCCTCTTGACCAGTCAGAGCTCTTTTTTGGTGTCAGTCTCTGGACATTTGACGTGGGAATAAGTCTATTCAGAGGTTAGTGAAATGCCAGTCAGTTTTCAGTCTCTGGGCTCGGACTCGCCGTACCCTTCAGATGTGAATCAGCTAGTCCCGCGTCTCTCTATGAAGCAGTGACATTGGCTGGTCAACGTTTCAGCTCTGAAGAGAAAGAGAGCAAGATTGGTATCTCACCTTCAAGGACCCAGAGGAAAATTACATTTAAATTTGAGATTGGTGACCCTCTTCTCCTTCGGAGCATTGTGGAAATGAAATTAATGGCCCATGGGTACGACTCCAGGGTCTGAGGAGAGAGCGAGAGAGATGAATCAAAAAAAGAAGAAGAAAGAAATGAAGACTTTTTCGCTGTGGAGCAAACGTATAGGTGACTTTCCGGGAATGGAGAAGTACGAAGGCCAAGAACGTTCGAAAACAGCGTAAAGGGGAGTAATTGAGATGGAAGGGAAGCCAGAGATAGAGCGAGCGACTGAAGGAAATGTAGGCTGGCTGGATATTTGCTCTTTTCCCCCTCTAGCTGTAATTAACACTGGCTGGCTCACTCCATAAATCAACACCTGTGCGGCTTTCACAACAGGTTCTTCCCTCCGGAGAGCCATCAGAACGTCACCTCCACCTGAGTGTGAATGCACTACCGTAGAGTTTCATGCTCAGCTTTTATACTTTTAGCTTGCTTCGGTGAGATATAAAATATATCAAAGTGAAAACAAGGCCCCAAAATGTTATATAGCCAGACTTGTAAGCCAGTTACATATGCCAGACCGGCAAGCCTGGTAAAGATTGCTGGTAAGAACTGGCGACTTGGAAGTTGCGTAGTGTCAAACAATGCAGTGAATTACGCTAATAGATGGCCAGTGAGACTGTTTTGTGTGTGTGAACAGGATCTTAAATTAAGTGAAGAAAAGTACAGGCATTGAATGCAATTTGAACACATCCACAAGAAATACTACCAGTTTTTTTAAGCAGCTCAGATGAACAAAATAGCAATGCCCTAACAAGCACTCAAACCACCCTAGCATTCCATCTAAGGCACTCCATCAATGGTATAGCAACACCTTAGCAACCACAATGTAGTGATAGCTTAGCAACCACTTAAAACAAATAAACAAAAACCAATAAACAATGGCCTGAAAACACACCTGTAATAACATACCCATGCCGTAACAACCACTCAAAAACCAAACGAACAAAAAAAAAACTAGTAACTATTCTCAGACCACTTTAGCAGATGCATGGCAACGCCTTAGCAACCACCCAAAACCTTAATAATGCCTTCACAGCAATGCTCTATCAAGCCTTCAAAAAAAACCCTAAAAACTAGCAACAGACCAAAACACTCACACAATGACACAGCGATGCCCTAGCAACCAGCATGAACACATTATCAGATGCATAGAGACGCCCTAGCAACCGCCTTTAATGTTTGCTTAGCAATGCTCTGACACTCAAAATAAATAAATAAAATAAAAATAAAACCTATCCTCTGTATAGCAATCACCTAAAAGCACCTCATCACACTCAAAACGCCCTAGCAACTGTATAGCAATGCTCTAGCAGCCACATAAAACATCTCAGCAACCTCACAGAAGCAAATAAACCGTATGTTATGGAGATTCATGGAGTGGTGGCACGTTTTGAAATGGGCCAGTAGCTTAGCAAACTGCTTAGCAGCGCACGACATTGAATTAATTAAAGAAAATGACAGGTGTGTAATCACTGCACGCAAAATGAATGCAATGTTAGGGGCACAAACATTTTTTTCTGTTCTTTATTTATTTTTTGGGAGTCCAGCAGCTCTTTTGCCGCTGTGAATTTAATCATTATCACCAGTGAGACGTCTGCTCTACATGGCATCACACACCAAAACATGAGGGAGGCGCTGTGTGTGTGTGTGTGTGTGTGTGTGTGTGTGTGGACATCTGATGCATGAGATTGAGAAGTGTGCTGAGCTGTCGAGGTTAGGTTAACAGGATTTATCAGATCACAGATGTGCAAAACATGACTGCATTTTGATGTCGGGGACTCACCCAGATTACAAACCTTTGATTCAGACATGTGATTAAGTTCCTAATCGTTAATAGAGTTGAGATGTGACTGATTGATTAATACTTTCCTGGTTGTTTAAAAAAAAAGCAATTTCAGACGCAACCCAGATTGTTCAGTGAAATTAGAAAGGTGGAAAAACCCCAGCCGGCAGCCACGCAGCATCATAGTCGTTGCGTAAAAATATTTTGGGATGCGTAAAAAACACGAGTACCTCATGAATAATACGTGGCTTCTTTATCATCATGCTAGATTTCAATGTTTTGTACATAGCAGTTCTTTTTGGCTTTCTGATCCAGACGAGTCTGAAGCACTGCTCGCGGAGGGTTTTAAGGGGTTTGGAAGTCAAAACAGCGTAAACGGAGAAGATTAAAAATAAATGACACAAAGTACGCACGACTATTGTAGGCCAGTTTTTTAAAACTGCAGAAATCACTGATCTCTCCGGAGCAGCGTGTTTTTCAAAGAGATCAAAGTTCTTGTTAGAAAGGACTGAGGCAGTAATATGGCTGTTAGAAAATACATTTAGAGACATTCAGGCTTACCACAAACAGAAAAAAAATCTGCAGATGTAGGACTTACCCTAAAAAAGATTACTATCAGTGCCTTGATGTTTATTACTTTAATGTTAACCAGCATTAATTATAGCCTTAAAGGGACAGTTCACCCAAAAATGAAAACCCAATATCAGTCTTGTTTGTCTATCTATCTATCTATCTATCTATCTATCTATCTATCTATCTATCTATCTATCTATCTATCTATCTGTCTGTCTGTCTGTCTGTCTGTCTGTCTGTCTGTCTGTCTGTCTGTCTGTCTGTCCGTCCGTCCGTCCGTCCGTCCGTCCGTCCGTCCGTCTATCTATCTATCTATCTATCTATCTATATATCTGTCTGTCTATCCATCTGTCTGTCCGTCTATCCGTCTGTCTGTCCGTCTGTCTGTCCGTCCATCCATCCATCCATCCATCCATCATCTATCCATTTATCTATCTATCCGTCTGTCTATCCGTCTGTCTATCCGTCCATCCGTCCGTCCATCCATCCATCCATCCATCCATCCATCCATCCATCCATCCATCCATCCATCTATCCATCTATCTATCTATCCGTCTGTCTATCCATCTGTCTATCCGTCCGTCCATCCATCCATCCATCCATCCATCCATCCATCCATCCATCTATCTATCTCTCTGTCTATCTATCTATCTATCTATCTATCTATCTATCTATCTATCTATCTATCTATCTATCTATCTATCTATCTATCTATCTATCTATCTATCTGTCTATCCATCTGTCTGTCCGTCTATCCGTCTGTCTGTCCGTCTGTCTGTCCGTCCATCCATCCATCCATCTGTCTGCCTGTCTATCCATCTGTTACAGTTTTTCTCAATTGCTTTGGCACGTTTTTCAAAACAGTCTTAACTTTCTCTAAACTGTTAGTGCAAATGTCAAAACTGTTTGCTGGAACTTCAGAACTCTATTGCATGTCTGCAAAATGTAGTTAGTCACCCAAAACTTTTCATTCATGCTTCAAAACCTAGTTATCTTGTCAGTCATTTGGCCAAGGCCACCAAAATATAAAGTATTTTTGTCATTGTGTGAGCCACGCTTTCAAAATGTTTAGCATTTTTTCACCATGGCACTCAACCATGGAAATTAAGGTTTTAGTAAAACAAACAAAAAACAAAACAAAACTGATATTTGTTGAGAACAGTCAATAGTACATCCAAAAAAAAAAGTATATGAACATTTGTATTTATACAGTACATTTATTTTTGTAATGCACTACATGTAATCGCAGAAATCTTGCTCTTCCAATTACTGTACATTTCAGATGTCTTACGTTACCACAAATGCAAAATAACAAACATGAATGAAGAAGAAAAAAAGATTCTTGGTGGACATCCTGTCGCTCTTGTTGGTCAGGCCAAAGATTTTCATCAACATCACATCTGATGTTTTCATTGCAATGCACCGGGAAAAATCTCCTTGAATGCCGCTTCCATCCCCTGCAATGATCAGCTGTGATGTCCTCACATGCAGCATTCATGGCATTCAACAGAGACATCTGATCTTGTGGTCTGTGATCATATACTTTCCACCTCCATGCTGAAAAAACTCTTCTATTGGATTTAGGAATGGAGAGTACGGTGGAAGGAACTCCACAGTTATTCTTTCATGTGCAGCAAACCACTCCCTAACAATGTTGGTTCGGTGGAAGTCCTCCATTTTCCAAAAAAAAAAAAATGGTAGTGATTGTGCTGTAGGCAATCTACATATATATGCTCCCAAACTTGATGGGTTACATGGTTGAATTAATTGGTTGATTGGTTGATTCAAATTGTGTTGCAATTAGAGGTCATTAGCCAAATATCAGACATTACAAACAATGTCAATGATTATTTATAGAATATACATGTATGTATACTAACTTTTCATAACTGAATGGATCGTTTTGAGTGTGATGGCTTACACAATGAAAAAGGATTGAAAAGTTATGATGAAATTTGACAGTTAAAGTGAGAATCGTCTGATCAGTTTGATCAACAAGCCATATGCAATTAATTTTTGTGCAAAAATGCAGACAATTGTACTTACTGTTTCTTCATGTGCCAAAGATTTGCAATTTGCTCAAATCAATAAGAAATTCTAATCTGATGGAACAAGAAGCTAATTGTTTAGAGATCTGAACTTATTGTTTTGAAAAATTAAAATTTCATTCGAGAATTGAGCCAAAGCAATTGAGAAAAACTGTAATATATCTATATGTCTGTCTGTTTGTTTGTTCATCTATCTGTCTGTCTTTCTGTCCATCTCTCCATTCATTTATCTGTCTATCGACCCATCTTCTGTCTGTGTTTGTCCATCTTTCCATCCATACATCCATCTATCCGCCCATCCTCCTGTTGATCTGTGTATATCATTCACATTCCTATATCTATTATTCTATGTATCGAACTACCTGTCCGTCCCTCCATTCGTTCATCCTTCCATTCTATCTGTCCCATCTGACTATTATCATTATGTTCCCCTGGTCATGCAGAATAAATAATCTCTTATGGCTGTTAAGATTAGATGAAAAAGCGAACACAAACATGAATGCGATGCAGATGATCGGGATCAGTGTTCGCTGCGTTCCCGGCTGCGGTCAGCGACTGTCGCTTCCAGAGATTATGATGGAGCTCCTGCCCCGTGTCCAGATAAGCTTTAAATACCATCAATCAAAACCCACTTTAAACCATATTTTGGCTGTCGCTCAGGCAGCATCGATCGATCGCACTCACACTCCAAAGCCTTGCTTCTCACAGGCCAGCGTCTGATACGTGATGAGACTTGACAGGCCTCTCTTTCGCTCACATTCTTCCGCTCAGAAGCATTGATTAGTGAGGATCGCTCGCATGCTCGGTGTCAATCTCACACTCTCATGGCATGGAAATCTGACGGGCACGGCTGCCGATCTGAGGAGGATGTGGAGAAACGGCCTGGCTCTCGAGAGGAGATGAGGGTGAAAGTAATTCTTCACGGGATTGAAACACAAGAGCCTCTTCATTCTAGGAACACCTTTTTCCTCTAAACACTTGTTTTTCCCACAATAATGAAGTCTTGTGTTGGGATAAATACTGTGAAATAGTTGCTGACCAAGCCACTCATAATTCAGAAACGCTATGAGATAGTTCACCCAGAGCATGCCTTTTAAAAAAGAGAAATGCACTGAGACATATAGATCTCCTGAGATGCATACAGCAAAAAATATATATATATTTTGGGTTTTTTTCTGGTCAATATATATGGAAAACATATGTACACAAATGTAAATGTATATACATAAATGTATTTTAAAATATATATTTTGCATTTTGCATTATGTATTTGCATTTTGCAAATATATATATATTTGCAGTCATTAATTAAGCTTAAGCAATGCAGAGACAATATGTTTTAAAGCAGATAATCCGATTTTATAGAGCTGTTATAGTTCTCATATTTGACTGGCTAACACTGATATTATCAAACCGTCAGAACTGTGTTTGTTCTAGACAAGCTGTCAAACTCAGAAATGAATGGTGGGGATTTTTCAAGTTATTCCAGTAGGTGGCGACAAGTGACCTTTATAGGTAAGTCAAAGAATCATTCATTCATCCAATTAGCTCAAAACAGTGGTTGAATCAGGAACAACTCTTAAGTGAGTCGTTAAATCCTTCATTCAACTAATTAGTTAAAAAAAGTGATTCATTCAGGAACAACTCATAAGTGAGTCGTTGAATCATTCATTCAACCGATTAGTTCAAAGCAGTGGTTCAATCAGGAACAACTCTTAAGTGAGTCACTAAATCATTCATTCAACCGATAAGTTAAAAAAGTGATTCATTCAGGAACAACTTATCATTGAGTCGTTGAATCATTCATTCAACCGAATAGTTAAAAAAAGTCATTCATTCATTCAGGAACAGCTTATAAGTGAGTCGTTGAATCATTCATTTAACCAATTAGTTTAAAAAAAAGGGATTAATTTAATAAAACAACTCTTAAGTGAGTCGTTGAAAAAATTATTCAACCGATTAGTTAAAAAAGTGGTTAATACCGAAACAACTCATAAATAAATATGAATATGTATTCCTCACAACTGTTAATTTATTTTGACCTATTAACAAAAAATTACTATATGAAACTTAAAAAAAATACTATTATGAAACTAACATGCAGTATGATATCCATATTGTTTTGTACACAATTTAAAACGATAATATTGAGCCAGTTGGTTACCTGGCTACCTATTTAATGCAAATAATGCAACGTTAGTTTTTACATCCCTGCAGCCTAATTTTGGAAAAATGCGATAAGATAACCATCATAACCCTCATAAGCGGGTGTGTGTTATTGTGCCGCGCATGTGCAGTAGAGCGCTGGAGTCCAGAACCAGGCTATAAATCATCTGTCAGCGGATGACAGTTCTAAACGAGCGCTCTCATTGGACGAGACAAGTACATCACTTTGTGTGTTAGTTACTTGAGGCTCTGCCACGCCATCTGCGCACATTAAACCCAGCAGAAGCTGATGTGTGTGCAGGTTTGTGTATTCATGACGGTGAATTTATGCCATTAAGAGAGAAATGAATTGCTCGTTATCTATGGCTGATAAATTCCTGACTACTCGTTGTTACAGCGTTCCCCTTCATTCACTTTCTCTGCTGCTTGTTTTATAGTTTCCCTCAAACCAGTGTGTTCAGAACGAGGCAGAGAATACACTGGACACTGAAAAACAGCATGTGGAAAATATATATATATATATTATATATACTATACCGTTATTGTTTTCCATGTTATATGATTTCCAGATGTACGCTTTATCATTCTGCATTTCCTCTTCATTCAGTTTTTTTTCATTATTTAAATCAAAAGCATAAATTAAATGCGGTATGACAAGAGGATGATTTAAATGTAAACAATATCTAAAAAAATGCATTGCAAAAAATATTAAGATTAAAAAAATATTAAAAAATATGATCTTTTTATCTATTAAAATTATTATCTTTTTACAGTAATAAGAATTTTACCTTATTGTTTGTCACAAAAAATAATGTCACATTGCGAGAAAATACATTTATTTATTTATTGCATAACATAAGGATGATTGCTATCATTTTCTTTATTCTAAAATATTATTTATTATTCCTGTCTTTTATGTTTTAGGTTGAAACATGTCCTGGAGTTGTTCTTGAAAGGTGAAATACTGTACACATATTGGCAAATGCATCAGATCATTCAAAATATTTTATGCATATATGACCAGCGGGAATGATAATATTTTATTATTATATAGCCTAACGTTTAATGAATATAAAACTGCAAGACTGAAATAATTCCTCCTCCTTGTGTGTGTGTGTGTGTGTGTGTGTCAGTGACTTCGGTCAGTCCTGAAGACTCTTCAGAATCACATTTAGTCTGTCTGTGGGAGATGAATTCATATTTTTATGCTCGGGCAGGTTTTCACTTCAAATGGAGGTTGGCGGAGGTGAGAGCAGCAGGTCTGGGTTTATATACAGACCCGTGCATCTAAGATTCTCTCCCTGTGGTTGCCGGGGTGTTGCTATCCAGTTTCTAAGGTGTTCTGTCCATAGATTGGTCGTTGTCAGGGTGCTTCTTACTAAAAAGTCTATAACATTCCCAGAGTCATCAAAGTTATTTTTTTACCTGTTCGGTCCAAATCATGTGAAAACCAAAAAAAACAATCTCTCTGAACTTGTTGACGTTTATACAATCACAAAATATGTGTGAAAATGGGGCGAATTGCAAGAAATAAGTAAAAATAGCCTTGAAATAGCCAGGATTCCGCATGCTGCCTTTAGAGGGCACTAAAAATACAACAGCGCTGTGAATCTCCAATGCTTCTGCTTCTGATTTGACAATTATATCCAGCAACACTGTACTGAACTGTACTCTACTGTACTTTTTGCAAATTAACTCTTCATATATATATATATATATATATATATATATATACATATATATATATATATATATATATATATATATATATATATATATATATATATATATATATATATATATATATATATATATATATATATACATATATATATATAGATGGATAGGCGATAGAATAAATTTATAATCACTATATTCACAATTACATGGTTAGCAAAATTGTTTTTAAAAATAAAAATATTTTGCATAATAAAGACTGTATTATATATATATTTTAAAATTTAATAAATAAACTTCAGTTTTGTTTGTAATTGCAAATGAAAAATATACATACATATATATATATATATATATATATATATATATATATATACTATATATATATATATATATATATATATATATATATATATATATATATATATATATATATATATATATATATTTCACGCCACAGGACACACTGATATTTGAATTAACCCTATGTGATTTTTTGTTGATGTATTGTTCCTCCTGGCGTCTGTGACCCCGTTTGGGGTCATCTCTCAGCAGGAGAGAGATCTGTAGAGGGTCATGGACGAGTCGCAGACTGTATCTGTGATTCTCGATGGCTGCGGATCCCGCTGTACTTTGCCGTTGTGACCTTGAACAGCGAGAGTAACTTCTATCTGCTCTGTTGTGTCTGTTTCTCTGCGCATATAAGAATCCGCCTTCGGAGTGGAGTTCTTTTGTATCAAATGTTCGCAAAAAGCCATAAAAGAAGGGTTTCTCTTCCTCTCCAGAAGATCGGTTTCCATTACAGCGCGACAGTAAGTGAACATGACACTCCAGCAGCTCAAGGTTACAGTAATGACTTTCAAAGATCTGTAACTGAATTCACAAAGACTTACACTGTTTTTTATTATCAAACCAGGTTGTAGAAAAACCTCCTTCTTCTGTTTTACACAAGTCTTCTTTTACAGAATCAGACGATGCGCAGACACGAAGCTGTCCGGTTTTTCACTGTTAGGCTTTCTGTCTCCAGTGTCCCTCTGAAAGGGTAATTATGACCTTATTAACGTTTGTTTTGTACACAGGTAACGGACGCTGTTGCGTTGTTTCTGCATAGCCACGTCAAATGATTGTTAATAACAGGCCATAAATGATAATGCACATATGAACAGCTTCATACAGTGCATGATTATAATGTATTCATTATGCTGAAAGACTCAGCAATGTTAAAAATGTTAGACCTAAAGACCAAACTATTCTATAAATAATATGTATTATAAATAGGTGTAAAATATTATGTGGAAAATATAACATTTTTATTCTGCCCATCATAGTAATGATAAATGTTAGATATAAAAATAAAAGATAATAATAATATATATATATATATATATATATATATATATATATATATATATATATATATATATATATATATATATATATATATATATATTTTTTTTTATTTTTTATCTCACATTTAACATTACTATGATTTATCATGTAATTTATTTTAATCAGTTTTTATTTTTATTTGTATTTATTAATACGTTTATTTTAATGTGATTATTATTTTTTATTTGTTTTTACGTTGGTCCCTGACCCCAATTTGAAAACCTCGAATTTGAAAACGACTTGCTTATATATTATAATAATTTGTGTTATTATTTTTGTGACTATTTATTAAATCTCTATTATTTCTATAATGTCCTGAGTACCACACTGCAGTCTTAGAAACAGGAGTACATTTACTAATCAATATATTATTACTGCAGAAATCAACACAATATGTATTTAGCCTGCAGTTCACTTTCATATCAGCGTCATAGTTTATACTAAACGGCTCTGGATGGGAAGACAGGTTCAACTTGATTAAGTAAATAACTTGAGAGGACAAAAAAATAGAATATGTAAAAAAAAAATAGAAATAATGTTTCAAAAACATTCCGTTTTCAATTGCACTGGAGAGTTTAGCTCAATAGTGTTTTTATAGTATTGATTGAAATATCTTTATATTTGTCCGCCTTCTCAGATTAGTTTTTCATTGAGCTAGCTGCAATGCATTGTGGGATTGCATTCACGGCAAACCTGTCAAGGTTTTACGAGAAAACCTGTATAGCTCCTTTGTTTCTAATAAATATCTGAGCATCCTTAAAACAAAGTAAAGCTAAATTAATAGAATAAGACTTATTTGAAAGCTTTAAATAAATAAAAGTATATATATATATATATATATATATATATATATATATAAATAAATATATATATAAAGCATGAGATGTATTAATGTTAAAAGTTTAATTAATTTTCAGTAATAGTATTGAATCCAATTAGGGTCACCTGACCTCATAAAAATTCCATAAGAGATATTCCACAATCAATTTCAGCTCTATTCTCGAAAACCAAGTTTCAGTGATTTCCGTGAGCGGTGACGGCGACCCGCTCCGATCCACGTCGGTCTTCAGAAGATGACATTTTCTGCGCGAGGCTCAGCCAGAAACAATAGACGAGAGGAGAGTATTAGCGGCGCCTTCAATAACAGAGTCTTTGTTCCCGTCTGCCCGAGCAAAGGCCACGGCGCAGCGTGTGATCGTGAGAGACGGCTGTCGGATGCAGCTCTCTTTGAGCGCTGGGTCAGGACAACACGAACCGCTCCGGAGCCCGCACAAAGATGCTTTTCAAGCGAGAGAGAGAGAGACGAGTACTCAGGTGAACGCCGACTCGGGCCTCCTACGAGAGATGAAAGAGCCTAGAAACGACTTCCACGTCTGCATGAGATGGATCAACTAGATTCACGAAAGAAAACGTGCGAAACCGACCGGCAAGGTGCTTGGATTTGGTTTGAGCGTGCTGCTGTGTGGTTGCTAGGGTGTTTTTGTAAGTAGGTGATTATTGGTCCGAGTCAAAATAGCTGAGATATAATGCGGTGATATTGAAGTTACTAACGGCGATGGGAACAACGGCATTATAAAAAAACGCTTTGAAGTAGGTGATTGAAGTAGATGATATTGTGAGATGCTGTTGCTATTCAGTTAATGTTCGGAGTGGTTGCTAGGGTGTTACTAAGTGTTTTAGGTGCCTACTGGCCCAAGTCTAATAGCAATGATTTTATGAGATGCAACTGACGTTCTAGGGACTTTCTAAGTGTCTACTTGTCCTAGTATATATAAATGAGATAAATATGAGCATTTTTATGAAGTTATTAAGGTGTTCTTGGTGGTTGCTAGGGTGTTACTAATTGTTTTTAACTGGTGTTACTTGCCCAAGCCACTATGTCTGTGTAATATTGGATGACATCGCTTTGTAGTTAAGAAGTTGTTCTGTGCGGTTGCTAAGGTGTTACTAAGTGCTGTAAAGCTAGTGAAAAGTAAAGATGTGAAGCTACTTAATTGTTATTGGTGGTTGCTAGGGTGTTGCTAATTGCTAAGTAGGTGATCACCCAAGTCAAAACTTCTCTATATGATATTATGGGATGCTGTTGCTGTTCAGTTGAATAATTAGTTTATTAGGTGATTACTATAAGTCAAAATAGCATGGCTGGTGGTGTTGCTATAGCGGGATGGTGTTGCTATGCAGTTGCTATTGTGTTTTTTGTAGCGGTTTGGGTGTTTCTAGGCATTTTTATGCTGTCGCTATTGCATTTTGAGCAGTCGCTAGGCTTATACTATTAAAGTAGATACTTACTGGTCAGTCAAAACAGATATTACGGGGTGGTGTTGCTATGCCATTGCTAAGATATTCTGAGTGGTTGCTAAGGTGTTGCTAACTATTTTAAAACTTACTGGGCTTACTGTCAAAATAGCTGTGATATTAATGAGTGGTTGCTAGGGTGTTGCTAAGTGTTTTAAGTAGGCGTTTACTGGCACAAGCAAAAATAGTAATGGTATTATGGGGTGGTGTTGCTATGTAGTCGCTAAGGCATTGCCAGGTGGTTGCCAGGTGGTTCTTGTCCTACATATGGCTCAGAACTCTCTTTCAAAAAGTTTCATATTTTGTTTTAGGGGTTTGATCAAATCGAAAACATTAAATATGAGCAATAATAATAGTTTCGCTTCCTTTAGCATGCAACTAACCGCTTGTGCTGACTATATGCGTCTCAAAAACACCGTGAGAGCACCGTTTTCTATCACTTGAGCTCCTGCTGTTAGTTCAGAAACAAACTTTGTTGAAGTGCTGCGAGCTGGCGTTGACTCTGATTGGCTCCATCGTCTCCTCACCGGGCAGACATTCAGACGCACAAACGCTGCTGATGAAGAGATCTCATCAGACGTCGTATTCAAATCAATAATCTTAAAACCCAGCGACGAGAACTGTTAAGGCACAACCACACCAAAAAGTACCATGATATTATAACGTAGTTTCTCAAACGGGATCATCTCTTCTATAAGATTTAATAGGCATGTTTATAATTTCTTGTATAAAATACATTGAAAAATGTATAGTATAAATTAGTGCTGTCTAAAATAAAAGTTTTTGTTTACATAATATATGTTATGTTTAATAAAATGTGTTAAATTTATATATATATATATATATATATATATATATATATATATATATATATATATATATATATATATATATATATATAAAATATAAATATATGCATGAATAATTTTCTAAATATATGCTATATATGTGTGTGTATTTATATATATATATATATATATATATATATATATATATATATAATAAATAATGTTCATGAATACACACAAATATTGTGCAAACGAAAAGTTTAATTTTGGATGCGATTATTCGTGATTAATCATGATTAATCGTTTGAGAGTACTAGTATAAATTTATCTCCAATATTATCTGAAAAATATTTAATTGCATTATTCTACCCAGAATAGTAATGTCTCGTTAGATGTAGTATTTATTTACCCATTTATCTATTATTAATGTATTTCATGCATTGATATAAAACTTTTTTCACATGCATTTGATCAAATTTGTTGAAATGTAGGAAACAACAGCATGCAAGAAGGTTTATGAAGGTTTATCCCAATTAAAGTAAGGACCTTTAGGCGACCATCTCTGTCTGTAGAGTTTGGCCCGTGATTAATCTGTCGTCTTCTGATAAGATCAAGGTTTCGCATCGATATTACGTTTCTCCATCTCCCAAATCCGAGACGCGTAAATACAGTTCATTAGGTGAACCTGACGCTGTCAGCACAGGAAGGTCACGATGTCCACGGTGTGACATTACACATCTCTGCAATAATTTGAGCACTTAAGAAAATCAGATGCGCAATTAGCAGCTTTGCACCATCAGATCCGTTACCAATATCATCGGCCGCCAGCCGTTAGGAATGGGCTTCAAGAGAAAACTCAATCACGCTCTCGGACCGCAAATGAATCAGAGGTGACATGGCTTGACATCATTATCCTGGTAAAAGAGCTTCTGAGGGTGTTGAGCTCGAAAGGCGTCTAATTACAAATCCTGGAGTCCGAAGCTTCGCTTTATGTCCCAAGTGAAAGACTGCACCACTTTAATTGGTTATTAAAGGTCTGGGAAACAAATTATAATAGGCAACACATTGTTCCTCTAAAAATAAAGGTTTTAATGCATCTTGAGTATCCAACATCATCTCATGAGAGCTGAACTTGCTCGCTGTTAATCACCTCCAACGAAACTCCTCTCTCAATAGACACTTTTTATTTTTACAGCTGCTTTTTATTACAAAGTAAACTCACAATTACCGCTTCATGGGCAAAATCCAGTCATTTCAATAGAGATCTACACGAAAGGACATTTCTTTTGAGAGTGCTAGATTTCCTTTTACGTATTTGTATGGTAAAAATATATAAATTAATTAATTAATTAAAAAAAAAAAAAAATATATATATATATATATATATATATATATATATATATATATATATATATATTTTTTTTTACTATATTACTATATTGCTATATTTACTATATATACTATATTTTATTTATTTAATTTTTTTAATGAAAATTACCTTTAGATGAAGTTAATGTTCCTTAATCTCACATTTATTTTGTAGACTACTTTTATTCTGACTAAAACTGTATTAATCTAGTAGATGAAAACAACATTTTTATGTAAATAAAATTTATAAAAATATATAAATATTTGTTTTTCTTATTTAAGTTATTATTTATATCTGGTAGATGAAAACACCATTTTTAGCATTAAAAAAATAACATTTGAGTTGACATTAACGTCTAAAAATATGTTGTATTGTAACAAACCAAATTATTTTAGGATACTTGCTAACAGGTATGTTAGTAGTTCATTTTCATGTAATGTTTATTTATTTAAATATAATTTTTTATTTAATTCAAATTCGTCTAGATCAGATTTGTATTTAATTATTTGTTTAAAATGCTAAATAATGATATTCCTTCATTTAGTCAGTATCTCTAATCTATGAAAATAATACATGCGTTGAAAGTGCTGCGATGTGCAAAATATTACTCTCACGGTGCAAACCGGCTCCATGTATGTTAAACATTATTTTTCTAATTAATCTCATATCTGACGTGTTAATCACCTCACAAGTAAAGCAGTTCCTCTTTCAGCTTTTTCTTTCTTTTCCTTTTAATTAAACCTGTTTAACGATTTAATCTGGATGAGAACGAAACCCTTCATTTTTGTCAGAACGTCTTTCTCTGGTGATCTTGGGCGGGCTGTTGCTGTTTTCCTCCACAGTTTGCGTCAGATTCGTTCAGCCAGATCTATCGAATCGAGCCTCGCACGGATATTAAACAACCGCTTCGTCTTGCGGTATACAATTGCTCACGAAAACGAGAGATGCAATCGTCCTCATGAGCCTCGTCTCTGGAGAGCTCTCTCCTCGCTGTCAGTACCAGGTGCTTCTGACCCAGTTGGATGGTGACGGGCAATTTTGGTGAAAAAGGCCCGTTGATAACGGTGTCATTTCGGCTGACGGTCATCTTTATGTTCTGTCCCTCCAGACCGCTGGCTTCCCGGCACCTGTAACACTCACACAAAAGCCGTTTTCGTTTCGCAGAACGCGCTCTTCCCGAAGCCGCTTCACAAGGAATGTTGCCCTGCATTTGCTTTTAGAGACCGGAGCTCTATTCCGACGAAAGTTGTCCGTTGATTCGGGACGAAACGCCAACCGCGAAAAGCGAGCGGCGGTCCTCGAGAACAAGAGCATCGCTGAAAGAGACGGTTCAGCCAAACGCATTCGGACCGTGCTTCTTCGGCAGGTTTGGAGCAATGGGTGCGAATGGGTGCCGTCAGGATGAGAGCTGATAAACAACGTCATCCTCAGCACTCATCGGTTAGCATCTGGACTCGAGAAGACAGAAGAGGAAGCTAATCCAGCATTAAGGTGTTTTTAAACTTCGAAGCAAGTCCATAATCCATAAAAACGCTTGCCGCAGTGGAAAAGTCCATCTCTTGTTGTCTCTCCTGATTCAGACAACATCAGTTATTATGGATCCCCGCCTCGTATTTTAGCAAAAAATAACATCTTAATGATGGATTTGTTTCTTGCGAACGCAGCTTTTGTCTGAACCGATGGAGCGGAGCGCTGTGGATCGCTTCCGATGTTTTTATATCAGCCGTTTGGACCCTCATCCCGACGGCACCCATTCGCGTCCGTCTGACGAAGAAACAAACTCGGACGAGAGCGAGCGCTTCCTCACTTTTCACAAACACGACCTGCGCGCCCGAAACATTTCTTGAAATGAAGGCCCTTGTTGTTCTCCGCGCGTTTAGCCATTAGACATCCGCCGGAAACTTAGCGACTATAAGTCAGCCAACGATGAGTTCTGGACGTCGCAGGCAGACAAAACCGAAAGCCGTCACGCTTTCATGGCCTTGGAGATGTAAAGGGCAGGTCAGATCTCTTTCAAGGTGTTTTTAACTCATAGTTCACGAAGCGCTATGCAGCGTTCTCTGAAATGCAATAAAGCCGTGCATTAATGCGAATATTTTCTCATCTAGGAACCACTGAGTTCCTGTAAAATATTGGGCTGCTCAGACAAAACAAACCCCGCTCTCCAGCTGCGCGAGGGAAGTGTGGCTCTTTTTATTTGTTTTTCATTTGCAGATTTTTCTCCTCTGAACTTTTTTTTCCGGGGCTTTGAGGTGTAAATGCAGCGGTTAAATCATCTGAAGTATACGCTGCTATCATTTGTAATTGGATGTTGTCAGAAGAAGTCATTTGAGAGCGCCTCGCACGGCTGCGTGAGCCGCTGTACTTTCAACTCCGCGCTGAAAAATGGTTTTGTTTTCCTTATTTCGGCTGCCTACATCTTTATTGTGCAAACACTTGACGCATTTGCATGAGACGCCTTGCGTGTCGTGACGATGAAATATTAATGGATTTGTCCGGAGTTCAGCCAAAGAGAAATCAAAACTTTCTCCTCTGCGCGTTTAGAAAAGTTGAACTCGATGGGCTTTAAAAAGCCTTTTCATGCATTTATTTTCAGGCGTTCGCATTGCTTTTGTGTTTCAGATCTGCTTAAAGTGACGTGCCTGTCGCTGTATCTTGATCTTTTACTTTGGCCGTTAGTTTCTGGAGGTGTTTTAATAATACGGTCTGTTATACCGTCTCTCCTGCCTGGTGAGGTTTTACATTTGTCCATGAATCATTTATTCATCTCGCTGCCCCGCGACTCCATCCTCGAACAATATCACCAAAAAAATAACAGAGAGCCTGAATAAATAAAACACACGCTCTGCTGTCGGCCTAGGGACGAAGAAAAGAAAATCTGCTAAATAAAAGAGAACCAGAGGCAATTAACTGCTGTTTATCAGGGATGAACTTTACGTCATTTCCGAGCCTTTTCTGTTTTTTATTGGACCTTTTTTGTTCACGTCGACGCACAGACACTGATTCGGATACGAGGTTCGACGGCGGTTCACGTTTACCCTAAAGGGTGACTTGGACGTGTTTTGGGACAGGAAGTTACGTACAAGACGATATGAAATCGAGATCGGTGTGTGATGTCGGTGCGTCAAAGGCTGGGGTTGCAAGCAGCTCTATAGACGCTCTTAAGGTGAATACTTCACATCATGGAGTTAAATACGCCGTGAATCTGTCTTGTTTTATTTATTATTTATTTATTTTAAATCTGTTTCTTGAGAAATTGAAAAAATAAATAAATAAATAAATAAATATAGATATATAATCAATATATAAAATAAAAATTGTACTACAATTTTGATATTCATCCAATATTAAATATGTGTTTTTCTTTATAAATTCACACTATTATGGTATAAATATGCTGTGAATCTGTGCTGGGTTTTTTTTTTTTTTTTAAAAACTTTGGGAATTAAAATTGAGCTAAAAATGTAAATAACTAAATTTTAATAAACATAAAAATACACACACACACACACACACACACACACACATATATATATATATATAAAAATAAATATAAAAATAATTTAATTATTTATATATATTTATATATATATATATATATATATATATATATATATATATATATATATATATATATATATATATATATAAATAAATATTGTAAAATTTTGAAATAAATATTACAAATAATTAAATTATTTTTTTAATACAAAAACTTTGCTAATTTAAATGTAAAAATGTAAGTAAATAAGTAAATTAGTATTGTATGAACATTTTAATAAACATTATAAAATACACACACACACACACACACACATATATATACATATATATATATATATATATATATATATATATATATATATATATATATATATATATTAAACTGAAATAAATATAAAATTATAATTAAAAATAATTAAATTAAAAGTGTATTACAAATATTTAAAGTAAAAAAAAACCCAAGTAATTAATTTAAATATTAATAAATAATAAAATAACATTGCCAAAAATATTGAGACGTGAGCACAGTAAAAGAGTCCTGTGTTTCTCAGCTGTTATGATTTTTAAAAATCCTAGCTAACAAGTAAAATAATGCTAGGATTGTCAAAAACATGTGAGGAACAGAGGACACGCTCACGGGCTTCACAATCATTTATCTCAATATTTGCTGAAGGGAAATACATGCAAGAAAAACATAAATCCACACAGGGTCGGGATTTCATTTATATGATACCACTGAGTCCACTGACAACACACACACACACACACACACACACACACACACACACACACACACACACACACACACACTCACACATACACAGACACACACACACACACACACACACACACACACACACACACACACACACACACACACACACACACACACACACACACACACACACACACACACACACACACACACACACACACACACACACACACACACACACACACACACACACACACACACACACACACACACACACACACACACACACACACACACACACACACACACACACACACACACACACACACACACACACACACACACACACACACACACACACACACACACACACACACACACACACACACACACACACACACACACACACACACACACACACACACACACACACACACACACACACACACACACACACACACACACACACACACACACACACACACACACACACACACACACACACACACACACACACACACACACACACACACACACACACACACACACACACACACACACACACACACACACACACACACACACACACACACACACACACACACACACACACACACACACACACACACACACACACACACACACATACACACACACACACACACACACACACACACACACACACACACACACACACACACACACACACACACACACACACACACACACACACACACACACACACACACACACACACACAGAGAGTCTCATCTCATCTGCTGTATTTGTAGACAGAAAAGCTGCTGCTGAAATCAGTTTGGCCGAATCCCTCCTTAAACTCTGAAGCGCTGCTCGTAACCAGAGATTTTCTGCTTCTGTCGCCGTGTGAAACACAGACGAGCCGCTTTACTGCGTCTTTAGCGCTCGCAAACACAAAACATCCTTCAGAGACAGAACACACACACACAGACGAGTCAGTTGCTGCCGTTCAAGATTTATGAGCTTGGATTGCAGACTTTCCCAAAAAGAAGATCATGAGAATAAATGGCTTTTTCTTAGATTTTGATTGATTGAATTGGTTTTCTATTGATTTAATATCGCTGTCCTATAATCAAATCAACGTCTCCTAAAACCTTACTAAAGTGGACAATTAAGTCTCAATGAAAGACTTTTTTAACGATGAACGTGATCTTTTTGAGTATCGTCCAATAAGAGCAGAAGAAGGGCTGAAGGAACAGCAGAAGAAACCCAGGCTGAAAAATACTCAACGATTTGAAGCCTGACCGTCCAATAACTCAGCTTTATTTCAGCGAAGCGTGTCCTCCGTCCTTCATCGCGATAAAAAAACGAATGGCACTGATTCTATCAGCCTTTGTGGCTCCGATCTGCTCTCAAGGACACCAGTGACGTCCTTCCCAGAAGTTTCCTGGGTCTTGTGTTTCAGGTTTGCGTCCGGACGACCGGGTCAGCTTGAGCTTAGAGCCCGAATCGAATTTTTAACCAATCAGCTACAAGCAGAGTGACACGTCTCTGACGCAATTAAGCCCCTCCCCCAGATTCCCTTACTAGGATAAAATAAAGATAAAATCAGATTGTGAGAAAGGATTATTACGTATAATTATTTTATGCTATTTATATAATCTTCATCTTCATCTTAATGCATAACGAAAGCCAGCTTAGTTTAATAATAATATATATAATATATATATTTATTTAGTTTTAACTTGATGTATAGAAAAATGAGCCTATTAAAAAAAAATTTTTAAAGTAACAATTTAATACGTTTTTTGTTGTTTTTTATATAAAAGAAAAATGTATAAGTTGACACAAAAAAAAAGTTATGTAAAAAAATAAATAATCAAATTTATGAATTATATATATATTTGTATTTAGTTTTAACTTGATATAAAAACAATTTATGGGAAATAATTTAAAGCCTATTAATAATTATATTTTTTAAAGTATCAATTTAACACTTTTTGTTGTTTTTATATAAAAAGAAAAAATGATGAGTCAACACAAAATAAAACAAAAAAACTATGTAAAATAAATTAATAAACACATTTATGAATTATTATTTTCGTTTAAATTCGAGTGCAAAACAATTGCGAAATTGTGTACCATTAATTATGCAAAAAAAAAAAAAAATGGTTAAAATGACAAAACACACAAGACAACAGTTCTCGTTTTTATTTAGTTTGACTTGATGTAGTAAAAATAAAATAAAAAACTGCATACTTAAAAAAAAAAAAAAACAGTGTTAAACAAAGAAATATTGTTTTTTTAATTTAACTTAAACTAGAAAACATAGCTAAAACTGAAATAAAAGATTATAGCAATTATATATATATATATGCCGTACAATTCATGTAAACGTCACTAAAGCTGTATATTTTAAGACGTCACTTCTTCTGCTTCATGCCACGCTCACACTCCTAGTCTCAGTCATTATCAGTAATGAGGAGGAGATGGCCGACGGTTTGAGGCGTCACGACACGGCCTGCTCTCGGGAGATAAAATATGTTTTACTGGCCCGGATCAATCTGTAAGCTCGGCTGGTTAACCTGCTTGAATAATTAACAGCGTGACGGAGAAATTCATCAAGATACGCCGCTCTCGTTTAGTGCTTTCATAATGGAGGCCATTTAAAGATGCGCTAGATTACTGTATTATTACAAGCATCGTGAGATAAAGAGGCCTTACTGTAATGTACTAATAGAATACGTGTGAAATTACAGCTGTTTCCGCTTTAAAAAGTGCTTACGCGTCATTCATACACTTAATAGAAAATATTAGCACTGTACTTAAAATAAATGTCTGTGTAAATATAGCAATTTTTTTAAAAATTAAATCAAATTTTTTTATTTTTAATTAAAATTAAATTTAAAATTAAGTACTGTCAATGTCATAGTGAACTAAAACCTTAAATAATGATAATTTTTACTCGTTTTGTTAAATTAAGTTCTCGAAGTTTAATGCAATAAAATAATAAGTTGTAACGAATTCAAAAAATGAGAATAAAATAAAGCTTAGCAAAAACGAAGGACAATGACACGATTACTAGCATTTTAAAATAAAAACTAAAATAAGTTATTTTAATTATTTTTCGTATTTATTTACACACACACACACACACAAACATTTTTGTTTACATATATATATATATATATATTTATATTTGTGTGTGCTGTGTATATTTTGTATATATATAAAGACACACACATAAATATTTACATATGTATTATTATATGTATTTGCATGTGTATATTTATATTCATATGCATTATATCATATGCATTTAAATATATATGCACCTTATTAAAATATCCACATGCATGTGCGTGTATTTATATAAACATAATACACAGTAGACACATATATTATGTAAACAAAAAAATTATTGTGATTAATTGTTGCACATGACACACACACACACACACACACACACACAGTACAATTATATCCATAAAAAAAAATATTTAAATATTTATTAAATACTATGTCTTTATTCTTATTAAAATATTCACTTTGTTGTAATTGATTAAAAAAAACGGTGTCAGCATGAATAAATGCCGGCGTGCACTAACCCTTACGACCCCAGCGTTTACCTCCTCAGCGTCTCTTGTTTTTCTCCCTCTCTGTGATTAATGGCAGGTGGAGACATTCAAATAATGATTGTGCATCACGTGACGTTTCTGCTGCCCCGGAGGAGCTGCTCTCACGGACTCTCAAGGCTTATCAAGGACCAAATCTTCTCCGAGCGACTCAGGGCCACTGCGGACCGCGGTAAATCACCACCAAATGGAGCGCAGAGATTGAGGCGAGAGCGAGGGAGTCGGGGAGAAACAGAGAGCTAGAGACAGAGACACAGAACCAGACAGCGGGCTTCATTTAACAGCAAAGATAAACACTGCTAATATTACTGACGGGCCGTGAAAAGGCTCAGAAATATCACGGGAGTGAAGAGAAATGTCTGAACTGTGTGATGAAGACGAGATATAAAATGACAAATGCATGAAATAAACGAGATATGAATTTTAGATGCTTGCTTTGTGAAATACGCATTCAGAACCGACTTTAAATAACTTTGTGAGATGTGAACGGAATCGTGCGATTTTATTATTATTTTATTTTTTGTAAATATACATTTGAAATGGCAAGATGTGAACTCAAAACAGTGAGATATACATTTAGAATTGTGAGATATTAATTTAAAATGGCAAGATATCAATTTAGAGTTGTAATAGATGTTTTTAGGATTTTTAGTCATAAAGAAAATGCAAGATATAAATTTAAAATTGTAATAAATATATTTAGGATTTCTAGTCATAAAGAAAATGCAAGATATAAATTTAAAATTGTAATACATGTAGCATTTTGAAATATACATTTATAGAATTGCAAGATAAACGCTTTAAAAATGTGACAAATAAATTCTAAATTTTGAAATATTTGAAAAATATAAACTCAAAACTGTGAGATAAAATATCTTACATTTTTGACATATACAAAATTTCGAGATATAAACTTCAGAATTTTGTGAAATATTTTATTGAAATTCTGACGTCTCCCAAATACTTCTCATTTCCTCAGAACTGCAAGAATTAGCGAGAACCTTCGCTTTTTTTCGTCAAGCTTCCATAAAACATAGCAATAATTCACATTAAGATGTTTGCGATCTTCCAGCATTTCATTCTGAAAAACCCCAAACAAGCAAAGCAAACACACGCATGATTAATATGAAAGGCCTCAAACACACAGTTAATTACTGTTATTAAACGCCGGCAGATGTTTGCCAGGACGGACTCTTCAGTGTTTACACTCAAACATCAAAAGATCACGATCAATCAGCTCTGATTAGAAAGTAACACTTACCGACATTCAGCTGTTAAAAGTTTACGGTACGAAAATATCCTCTCTATTACCGTATCTATTAGCAGTTTGGTTTCTCGCAGCAGTAATGGAGCTCTGCAGCTAATTTGCGAATGCTATTAAACTTCTAGAAAGAACCTGTCAAAACAATTATACATGTATAAAGATGTTTGCATGATGAATCAGCTCATAATCATCATTAATCAGCGTAATAAACAAATAAACCCACACACACCTTGATTTCCCCGCTTAGCGTGATGAGTGTTTACATGCATGATTTATTTTTAAAGAAACAGTTCGCCCCAAAAATCCTGTTACCGTCCTAAAAATGCCCTTCCTAGAAATGCTGCGTTGCATCAGTGAATGGGTGCCGTCAGAACAGCCGATAAAAACGTCACAATAAACACAAATTCATCACGACGTACTGAAACTAAAATACCGATAATATGAATCAGGAGAGAAATCTGAGCTCTTACAGATTATTAAGCGCTCAACCTAATGAGTAGTGCAACCATTTCACTTACTTTATTACGTTTTATTACTTTTCTAAGTTCTTAACGTTTTCAGATGTCAATCATAATCGGTTAAGGTTAACCTTACTTTTTTTCCACCCTCAGGTACTGATTACAATTGCATTTATTATGTAATTACCTAAGTAATTACTATGTAACTACCTAAGTTGTTACTATGTAATTACCCATGTTATTACTAAGTAATTACCTGGTTTAGTTACACCGCTAGATTTCGACAGGTTTACGTTATTCACGTTATTATGGACTCCATTAATAAAACGATAGATTATGGACCTCTTGACGGTGGATCAGTTTGATCTTTCGTCTTCTCCAGACGTTAACTGATGGACCGGAGCGCTGCGGATTGCTGCGATGTTTCATTTGGACCCTCATGGCGACGGCACCCATTCACTGCAGAGCATCCGTTGCAGAGACGCTGATAAAATAAAACAACGTGTACCCCTACAAACACCCCGATATTTCCATATTTCGCCACAAACTTACGTTTTCCCGCGATTTTGTCGCGTGACATGTCAAAGAAGAACTGTATGGATGAATCAGCTCGTAATGAAAACACACGAAAACAAGTGGACTGGGACGCGCAGGTTTATAACAACGGCGCAGAAAGGGGCTGCACGATGAAGTCTACAGCTTCTTAAAACCGAAGGATGGCTCTAAATGACGTCTTCGACATCCGGACACGACAGCTGAGGAGCTGAACTCGTACCGAACTCCGGGAGATTCCCGTAAGTGACCGCACGCAATGATTCGATGACACCTTCACGGAGACTGAATGAATTCATCGCAGGCCACAGACTAAAGATTAAGAGAGCCGGCGTTTCTGGTTCCTCTAAAGGTCTATTATCTTCTGGTGAACAGAGCTCGTGCTCTTCGGCTTCCCGCGAGCGCCTGTGTTTGTTTGGCGGCGCGAAGCCTTTTCACGTTCCATGTTTGATTGCTGCGAAGCGCTGATTGCGAGGAAGACGTGGCGAGTAATCAGAAAACAGCTCTGACTGCTGGAAGCCTCCGTTTAATAATATTAAACACATGCAAATGAACTTTGGAGGCGCTAATAATGTGATAGCGCGTGTTTCTTCTCACATAATGATGCGATAGATGCTGTTAGAAATTCAGTTTGGGGCGAATCTCACGAAAACATGACCAGAGTTGATTGTACCTAAAAATATATATATATATTAATTTTAATTTTAATTTTAATTTTAATTTTAATTTTAATTTTAATTAATTTAATTTAATTTTTATTTATTTTATTTTATTTATGTATTTATTTATTATTTATTATTTTTTATTTTTATTATTTTATGACAAAAATCAAATTAAGTAAAGATCGTGATTTTTTTTTTTTTGCAACTTTAAAGGGCATTTTCTCTGCATTTAGATTTTTTTTCGCAGCCTCAGGTTTTCAGAGAGTTCAGCCAAGTATCCGAACTAAACAGATAGTATTCATAGCCTCGAGAAGATAGTGAAGCGTTAAAAAAGAAATATGATGCAATTCCAAATGTTTTATCCCCTCACTTTTTGTTAGTCGTCAAGCTGTTTTTTATCTATCTATCATCTATCTATCAATCCATCTATCTATCTATCTATCTATCTATCTATCTATCTATCTATCTATCTATCTATCTATCAATCTATCTATCTATCAATCTATCTATCTATAATCTATCTATCTATCTATCTATCAATCTATCATCTATCTATCTATCTATCTCTTTTCTTTTCATTTATTATACAGTAAAAGTCTTCTAACACTCCCTTGCTCCATTCTTTTTCTATTCTGTTTTCTTTTTCTTCACTATCGCCGTCGTCCTCATTTGTGAGTCTCTTTGGATGCAAGCGTTGCACGGGACAAAACAAGCAAACGAGTGAATGAATGAATGAATCAAATAATGGAGCGGTGTGAACGAGGTGTAGTCTGTTAGAGGACGCGGGCGCCCTAATGACCTCCGACCCCAGCACCCGCCGGGCCTCCTCTCACAGACGGACGTCCAGACGCAGGTAATGAAGACGGATGAGCGGACCGACTCGTCTGCCAGCGTCCATCAGCCGCTCTCAGCTCGGCTCCGGATCGATACGGCCTCGGGATTCACAGCTGTTCAAGACAAGAGGATCCCCGTCACCCCAAACCCCTTCGTCTTCATAAACCTGACCTTGAAGACTCGAAGCACCGGAGACGCAGCTATTGATCGAGTGAAATACATAACAGCGGCATGCGATTTAAATCACGATATGCAACGTGAGGGGAGAAAAACCCTGAACGAAGACAAAACATCCGAGATTCGTGCACGCGTTATATTTCAGTTCACGCTTTTTTCTCGAGTCGTGTGTGAACGCTGACGGGAGAAGTCCTGATTGCTCACGGGTCAGGGCTTCATCGCGCGTGTTAATTAGTTTTAATGCTTAATTAGCTTTGAATGCTCTGTTATAGCGAATTAACACATTAAACTGGCAGCCCTGATTGTACCGCGAAGCTGTGAAATAAAATAATATAAAATAAACAGTTACACCGATAATAATCAACGGCAACAGGATCGTTTTTGTATTATTACACAGCTAATAAATAAGAAAAAAAAATATTGAATTAATGAATAAATAAGTATTAAGTATATATATATATATATATATATATATATATATATATATATATATATATATATATATATATATATATATATATTTAAATACATTTTTAAAAAGGACCAAACCTGGAGAAACAAAACAAAACAAAGCAATAAAATCTAACAAATTTAAAAAATATTTAAAAAATATAAATAATAATAATGCATTTGTAGTAAGATTAAATCCTGAATTTATTATTTATCACCTTTTTTCATGTCAGTGAGGTATTACACCATAAATAAATAACAGCATTTTACACAGCTAATAATTAAATATTTATTGAATCATAAGTCGATAGATAAAAATATAAATAACTGGAAAACGAGGGAATTTTTACACAGCTGAATAAATCAATGAATAACCAACACATCATTAGTAGATTATTACACAATTAATACATAAATATTTGACAATTAGTAGATTATTAAGCAGCTAATAAATAAATATTTGACAAATAGTGGATTATTACACAACTAATAAATAAATATTTGACAATTAGTAGATTATTACACAACTAATAAATAAATATTTGACAATAAGTAGATTATTAAGCAGCTAATAAATAAATATTTGACAATTAGTACATTATTACACAACTAATAAATAAATATTTGACAATAAGTAGATTATTACACAACTAATAAATAAATATTTGACAATTAGTGGATTATTAAGCAGCTAATAAATAAATATTTGACAATTAGTACATTATTACACAAATAATAAATAAATATTTGACAATTAGTGGATTATTACACAGCTAATAAATAAATATTTGACAATTAGTAGATTATTACACAACTAATAAATAAATATTTGACAATTAGTAGATTATTACACAACTAATGAATAAATATTTGACAATTAGTAGATTATTACACAACTAATAAATAAATATTTGACAATTAGTAGAATATTACACAACTAATAAATAAATATTTGACAAATAGTGGATTATTACACAACTAATAAATAAATATTTGACAAATAGTGGATTATTACACAACTAATGAATAAATATTTGACAATTAGTAGATTATTACACAACTAATAAATAAATATTTGACAATTAGTAGATTATTACACAGCTAGCAAACAAATAAAAATAAAAATAAATAAAAACATTAATAATTAAACACAAATGGCCACTCAAAAGCAGGAACTACAACCCAGACACATCAGTAATAGATCTGTGTAATGATGATCAAGGAGCTGCCGCAGAGCATTAACTTCATGGCTGGTCTTCATCAACATCTCACAGGATCAGGAGAGTCCAGGCTGAAAACTAAAGCTTCATCAGCATCCATCCAGTCCGGCTTAGCCCCCGTCTTACAGGTAAATGATCGCTGATTGGATCACTTCGGAGGAGAAGCGCTAGTTAAAAGCAGAAAACTCATGCGGCGCTCCAGACAGGAGTAATAGTATTGGAGGATTTAGCAGCGGGCGCCATGGAAACGTGACGAGCGTGCCTTCGCTATCAGCGAATTAAAAGAAGAAGAAACGCACGAAACCTAAAAGAGCGAGGTGTTTCTGTGGGCAGAAGCCGAGATAAGACGGACAATGCTATCGGCTCCCGGGACGAGCGGCTTTTAACGGGAACGCCGAGTCTCTTTCTGCTGGATTAACTGAGAGCGGCTGAAGAACCAGGATGCAGATAAAACACAAACAGAGGTCCGGCGGTCTACGTGAACGTCTGTTAGCATCGTTATGAGCTAAAAAGTCAATTATAAAAGTCCATTTTAATTTTCTTTTTACTTTTTGTGTCAAATTTAGTGTTTTGTATCTCATAAAAATGTACTTATTGTCTCAAACTGGACCTTTTATCTCATAATTTTGTCTTTTTATATTTTGTGATCATTATAATTTACAGAGATTGTTTTGGCATCAATAAATTCAATAAAGTCTGACTTTTCGTGCCGTAATTATTTTATAAATAATTTTATAAAAAAATTTTTCAGTCTTCAGTGTCACGTCTTTAGAAATTAGAAATAGAAAACCTTTAATATACTGTGGATGGCCGTTTGTACCACGCCGGGACAATAAATAAATAAATAAATACATGCAAAAGTCATATAATTATGAAAAAAATTTCAATTAAAAAATTTCAATTAAAAAAAATCTATAATTTACAGAGGTTGCATTATGATATAAAAATAGTTCTGACTTTTGTTATAATTAATACAAAAATTACTTATTGCCATAATATTATGTGCCATAACTTTGTTTTTTTGTGTGTTTGTAAATTACTAATTATTTGTATTAAATTATTTTTATTTTTGCGATAATACTGATTTACCAAAAAGTCAAATTGTGACATAAAACACAAAAACGATGAGATAAAGCTTATAATCATAATTGTTTTATCTCATAAGTACATTTTTTTTTAACTTTTTTTGATTACTAAACTTTTTTTTCTTCTTTTTATTTCTTTTTGCGAAAATGGATTCAGAGACGAACAGAAAGATCATTTATTTCAAACCGAAAATCTTTATTATTATTATTCTATATAATCTTATTATGTTATAGCATTATAATTGCTATAAAAAAGTATTAAATAACACGGTTTTTAATGGGTGAAAGTTTTCGGCGGCACTCAACTGGTGAAATTACTTTCAAGCCTGAAACGAGAAAACGGTTTCGGATCCAAACAGGAGGAAGAATGAAGGTAAAATATTAATACAACGTCAGAAAGTGGGGTTTAGTTCTCTGCCGGTGCCTTAAAAGTAAAAGTTTTACTCTAGTAACTACTGCCGGAGAAACTAAATCAAATATAAAACCAAAAAAGTTGGCAGAAAAAACACATCCGTCCAAGAAAGCCATAAAGCTGTTCACTTTCCACTTCCTCTTTCATGAAGAAAGCTGGTGTCAGACGAAGAACAAACCCTGCGTGTCGACGCTCGTATCCTGTAATCCAGAATCACAAACACAGAGAGTGAGAAACGCTGCTGACAAAACATATTTATCAAACGCGCAGGTATTGTTTATTTTATGAGGCGCGCTTGATTGGCAGTTTGGGGACGGAGAGGAGCGCCTGATAACACACACACACACACACACACACAAAACAAAGCCTTCCCTTCATCACTGTGAGTGTGTGTGTGTGTGTGTGTGTGTGTGTGTGTGTGTGTGACGGCAGCCTGGGTGACCGTCGTTCAATCAACACCCCGCTCTCTCGTCTGAATATGAATGTAGGCCGGTTTAAACGACGCAGCCTGTAATTATCACTTGAGACAGGTGGAGTGTTTACACACACACACACACACACACACACACACACACACACACACACACACACACACACACACACCGACGGAGCGCGTCATTTTGACTTTTTGTGTCGGGATTCATTTCCCGACGCATCATTTTTTTATTATGAGATAAATTATGAGACAAAAAATGGTTTTGAATTTGACTTTTTGTGTCAAATGCAGTTTTGTATCTCGTAAATATTACTTGTAATATTATATGACTCATTATATTATTTGTCTTTTTATATTTTGTGATCATTATAATTTACAGAGATTTTTTTGCCATCGATAAATTCAATAAAGTCTGACTTTTCGTGCCGTAATTATTTTATAAATAATTTTATAATTTTTTTTGTATGAAAATCGGCATAAAGAAATAATGAGCTAAAAAGTCAATTATAAAAGTTCATTTAAGTTTTTTTTTTTTACTTTTTGTGTCAAATTTAGTGTTTTGTATAAAAATTTACTTATTGTCTCAAACTTGACCTTTTATCTCATAATTTTGTCTTTTTTATACTTGGTGATTTATATTTTATAATTTACAGAGATTTTTTTGGCATCAATAAATTGAGAAATAATTCTCACTTGTCATCTCATAATTACAATTTAAGATGTTATCATTTCAGCCTTTTTGTGCCTTAATTATGTATTTCTGATGTGTGATTTTTTTTATATAAAAAAAGGCATAAAGAAATTATGAGCTAAAAAGTCAATTATAAGACAAAAAAATATTAATATAAATTTTTTTAATGCCTTTTTTGGTCAAATTTAGTATTGTTTTGTATCTCATAAATATTACTTAGTGTCTCAATCTTGACCTTTTATCTCATAATTTTGTCTTTTTATGCTTTGTGATCATTATAATTCACAGAGATTTATGTTATGGAAATTGGCATTAAAGAAATTCTGATCTAAAGAGTCAATTATGAGATAAAAAAAAAGCTGTAACTGTGACAAAAAGTTATTTTTAGAATAGCAATGACTTTTTTTTATCTCATAAACACGACCCTTTATCTCAAAATGATGCACTTTTTATACTGTATCAACATTATAATTAATAGAGGCATTACGTTCCTCTTCTCACGTCGTGAAAAATCGACATAAAGATAATAACTCGTGTCATCTCATAATTACAGTTAAGGCGTTTTTTACAGCCATAATTATATATTTCTGATCTCTTTTTGAATGGAAACTGGCATGAAGGAATCACAAAGCCTAGCACGAGACAAAAGTCAAACCCGTGAGATAAAAGAGCCTAATTATGACACTTTTAATGTCTTAATGATATGACTTCTCATCAGTTTTTGTTGCAATTACGACCTTTTGTCTCATAACTGGCTTGCGAAGTCATAATTTCATGATTATGACTTTTTATGTCATAATCATTACCTAGCGTCATTTTCGTATTGTAAACAGGCGTCCATGCTAATCTACGGCATTTAACATCTAAGCTGAAATATAGCACTTTCCTTCGATGCTTGACGAATACAACAGTCCCGCGTCGGCAAAGGTTGAAATTAGCAGCGGATCTGCTCGGGTTCTTCTTCACCCGGGCCTCGTTCTCCGCCTTGACCTCAACGCTCCACCGGACGAGAGCGTTCGCTCCGGGGATCGTTACACACGTCAGGATCCCTCGCTAATAACTACTTCAGCCATTATCATTTAGGACAAGCTCGGCTGTGCCCTACATGCTTTGCTCTCGCGTTCATTTACATCTAAATGATTCTCGTCTCGTTTCAACCTTGCCTCGCCCAGCCCGCCTCTCTTAGGAGCCCATGTGTTTGACACACGCGTTTCATACGTTTATGAGCTGCGTTTTACTTCTAAAGGACTCTGGGAGTGCTGCAAGTTGTGATTACGAATTTTTTTCCCATTTTTACAAAA
>NC_056699.1:1658739-1666239 GCF_018831695.1 Puntigrus tetrazona
CTGCATGAAGCGAATGCGTCAGTAAATCAGTCGGTGAAATAAAGCTGTTTTTAAGAAAGGGTTGATGTGTGGACTAAACCAGGATGAAGACCACGTGAATGAATGAAGAAACGAAACCACGAAAAGCAAACAACTAACAAACTAACATCAAGTGAGATAAAGTATACAATATTAAAAAGCTTTATTTGAGCTGACTGGCAAGGCAGCGATTCTCATTTTAATTTAATTTATACAGACATAAAACGAAATCTACTAATAATGATAATAAACTACATAAGACTACTAAAACAAATTAAAATTGAAATGAAAAATGCAACTGTAATTATTATTAATAATAATAATAATAATAATAATAATAATAATAATAATAATAATAGTGCATATATTGCAGTATTAACAATTTTATATATATATATATATATATATATATATATATATATATATATAGACATAAGTATGTATACAGTATATATAAATATATATACATACATATAAATATATATATATACACACACATATATTTATATGTGTGTACATGTGTGTATATATATATGTACTGATATATATATATATATATATATATATATATATATATACACATATATATATATATACCGTATATATATATATACACATTTATCTATCTATAATATATATATATATATATACATATATATATATATATATATATATATATATATATATATATATATATATATATATATATATATATATATATATATATATATATATGTACACACATATAAATATAAAATATATTTATACATATATATATGTCGAAGTTTTACAAGAAACAGTTCTTATTTACACGCAGTGCTTCTATTTCTTTGTGTGTGTTTTTATGGTATTTTTTGTGTTAAAGTCATACACCGTTTTCAATCACGGCAGAACAAGCTCCAGAACAAAATCCGAATGTCACTCGTTCACTTTGAGAACCGGGATTCACGTGGAAACGGGAAAGAAGGAAAGAAAAGGCCCTAATTGCTGTCATCTAGAGAATTAGTCACAGGGACACGCGTGTGAGAGCCATTAGCAGACTAATTAGCAAACAGTTGTTTTAATGAAATCAAACAGGGCCCTTAAAATACAGCGATACGAACCGCAATCAGCCGCGTCTGAAGATGTGAGGTCTGTCGGTCAGCAGGAGACTCGGTCAGGAAATGATACGCTCAAGGTTTTCAGCGAGGACTCGTGAAGCCCTCCATGTTCATTAGCGATAATTCATTTCAAGATGTGATTTCCATAATGCACGCATGTCAGGTGCTTTAGAGTCGACGTGAAACTCATTCTGAAGCTAAACGTGCAGCCGGTAACCAGTAACACAGCCTTCCTGAAGATGTGCCGTGGGTCTCCAGAGGATCTCTTCTGGCTGGAGATGAGACGCGGCCGTCCGTAATCTCAGAGATCATCCAGACTTCATTGCTCTGGATTGAGGCGCTCTGTTTTTATAGCATCGTTGAAGAACAACGGAGAGCTTTCTGCTCAGAATAAATAACGACGAAGATTCACATTGACTTCAAGCAAGGGTCGCTGTGATCTAATACTAACGCTGGACTATCAAAGGGTGAGATTATTCATGTGACCTCACTATTTCAATTAAATATTAAATATATTAAATTCAATTAAATGCCAATTAATAATAGCTCTAAAGAGTGATTTCGATAAAATCCAGAAAAACCTAAAAAGTAAAAAAATTTAATTACTAAATTAAAACTAAAAGAAATGCTTATTTAAAAAAAATCTACATTATATTCTAAGATACATAAAAATATTCAAATAAAATATTATTTAGTACTACTACTTTTAATAGTAGTACTCTTAAAACACATTAACTTATTAGATAAAACTATAAAGATTTGTGTTTCGGTAACTGAAATAAGTCAAAATTAAATAAAGTAAATATTAGATTACAAAGGTAAATTATCTATCTATCTATCTATCTATCTATCTATCTATCTATCTATCTATCTATCTATCTATCTATCTATCTATCTATCCATCCATCCATCCATCCATCTATCTATCTTTTTAATCTAAGTATTTGTAAAACAATTATTACATTAAATAAAAATAAAAGCTAAACAGAAAAGAAAAAAACTTTAAAGTTACTCAAACAACTAAAATATAAACAAAAAAATATTTTAATAAAATAAATAAAATAAGTTTTAAATAATATAAGTTATCATTTTAAATAAAATATATAATATTATATTATAATATATAATATAAATAAGATAAAATAAACAAATAAATTAAATAAATTAAATAAATTGAAGTACTAAGCTAAACTATATATATATATATATATATATATATATATATATATATATATATATATAAACTATATATATATATATATATATATATATATATATATATATATATATATATATATATATATATAATATATTAAAAGGTTCTACAAATACATTTGCAAGATAGATAGAGAGATAGATGCAGCGATAGTAATAGTAATGTATTCAGGTGCATTATGGGTAGTTGCACTGTGCATTTAACCTTGAAGAGTTTTTTGGTGGAGAGTCCAGATCTGGTTTGCAGTCGTCTTCATGCGATGCTTGTGACTTGTGACTCAGACGTCCAGAGACTTTGTGAAAATAATGAAAATAATAGTTTCCGTGACTGATCAAATGTGTGATTTCTATGCAGAGCGCTCGGCTGCAGCTGTTGTTTAAAGCGCTCGATGTATTCAGACGCCCACAAAGCGACCTTCTGACCCCGCCGCTCTGTTTCTGTGCGTTCACATTCATCAGCGCATGCAGAAATACACCGCGTCTGCTTTCCTTTCCTACAAGAATTAGTCAGACCAAACACATCCCCTGAGATGAATATCAGATCAATAAGAGTCCAGAGCTATCACGGATAAAACCGCTCGAGTCGACGTTTCTAATCACAGAATTTGGTGTCTTGGCAAATCTGGGTTCGTTTGGGAGAAGTAAAGCAGCAGATCAGGAAGAAGGTGAACTACGTTGCTGTAGTTTTTCTCTGTAAGAAACAGTAAGAGAATATGAGTTCAGTGTGACCTCAGACCCCTTTTTTTGAACACTGCATCAATAAATAAATGCATGAATAGAGGATTAAAATGCATTAAAACATTTACCATAAATACTACACTGTTTTGCCTTCAGTCTATTCATTTTGCAATTGTTAAAAAATTAGTTTACCTGTCATTTTGAGGTTTGTGATAGGCCTGCATACCATTTTTCATTACCTTATAAATGATCTTTTAAATAATTAAACGCTAATGTTATTAAACAGTATTAAATTAAGTATTTTATTAAATGCATATAAATAATAAGAATTGGGACTTATTGCCTTTTAACACATCATTTTAAAAGTTGTTTCTTTTAAACACTAACTAGAAGCCTGTTTTACCTTTCGTTTATTTATTTTGCATGACAGCTTTTTTCAGTTTCATTTGCCATTTTAAGGTCATTAATATAGAATTGTATTTTATTTATTATTTATTAAATAATTGTAAATAAAAAATACACTTATTATTATGTAAAGAATATAATTAAATTATTTATGTAAAAAATAATAATATGAATACTGAATATATATATATATATATATATATATATATATATATATATATATATATATATATATATATATATATATATATATATATATATATATATATATATCAGACCAGATTAGAACTGCATGACAGTACTGAATATTAAATTACTATTACAAAATGTGATAAGATTTTTTTATTTTATTGAGGTAGCATTACATCTACATTACAAGATATTAAAAGTCATAAATATTCAGGCTCATAGGTATGCTGTCTGTTATTTATATGTTTAGTGCATGATTTAACACATCACATGATCACAGCTGCAGGACTATCTGTGTGTTTGGACACCATTATCATCACACACACACACACACACACACACACACACACACACACTCACATACACACACACACACACACACACACACACACACACACACACACACACACACACTCACACACACACACACACACACACTCACACACACACACACACACACACACACACACACACACACACACACACTCACACACTCACATACACTCACACACTCACATACACACACACACACTCACACACACACACACACACACACACACACACACACACACACACACACACACACACACACACACACACAGAAGTGTTTAGATAGAAGGCAGCGAGGGGTTAATCACATCATCTCGGTCAGCACCGGATCAATCCTCAGTGTTTCTGGTCAGATACAAACCCGATCCGCTCTGACCCGCCGACCCTAAAACCGAGAGAAGATTTCTGATGTCAGATGGACACGAGGAAATCTAAGTGTCTGTGACTTTTTAGCCTTTTATTTATTTCTGTGTCTTTTTCTCATCTATTTATACGATTTTGAGGATGACTAGCATCTTCATATTGATCCCATATTTTTCTTTTTTGGTGCTTTTTGAATTATAAATGCTGAAAATAGAGTCTGTGTACCTGGCGCTGAAGCACTTGAGGTTTATAAAGCCAGCGGAGGCGAGCGAGGAGAACTGCTGGGTAAGACCGGAGTGGAAAACTCTATTTTTTTACTCTTTAACTCAATAACAGAACCGATTCGGCTGGTTATAACACGACCCCGCCGCTGGTTATGAATCATAACTCACGCGCTCTGGCAGCAAACAGCACTAACAACTTAAACATAAACAGTATGGAAGAGTGTTTCTGCCGCAGGAGTAAAAGGTTTATATTCGTTATTTCAGTCAGCAATTTTTGAGTGGAAAAAACTCTATATAGACGAGATGTACATATATGCAACAAACTCGCAATTCTAAAAAACTAAAGTTTAATGGTGAGATATAAACTTTTATGTCACTAACAATAAAGTTATTATTGCATTGATGGCAAAAAAAAAGGAAAGCAAAAATTTTATTTAGCGGCAGAAACAAACAACAATAAACAAAGACTGAATTGCACGAAAAAAAGCATCAGATTTTATATCTTTTTATATCTATTCCAAATTGTGAAATTAAAAATTTCCAATTACCCTTCATATATTTTTCCTACATATCCGTCTCATGCATTTATTTTCTCACAATGTCAGAAGTGTTGGGTTTTAATGACGAAAAGAATCAAAAAGTAGGCTTTTTATTAAATATCCGATCTGCAAATGACGGGAGAAAGACGGCAATTATGAATTTCCCCGTTAAGTGATAATACAAGATTAAATCGTCTTACAAACGGCTGTCAAAAGCAAAAATGCTACGACGTGCATCACATTTAGAGAGAAAGGGCGACGTGCCGAAATACAACGCGGGCTGATAAGATATTAAAACTTATGAACGCCATCTGCTTTGTTTGATACATCCTCCTCAAAAAAAGAAGAAAGGAAAGTCGGGTTTGGATCAACACGAGGGTGAATAAATGATGACAGGATTTCATTTTGTGACTAAACTCTTCCTTTAAGCTGTTTTTTAAGCGCATGAGCGAGATGGATTAAATAAAGGAGGAGGCCTTCGGGGGTTTCTGGGGTTTGTTTTAAAGTCTTTGATTTGATTCGATGAGTCGGCGCTGAAGTGCCCGGGCTGTTATTAATCACGTACGGAGGTCAAAAACCGAACGGGTGACCGAACGGGTCTGGATGGGTTAAAGTTGAGCTTTGCGCGAGTTCAAGTGATTGCAGGTCAACAGCAATCGCCCGAAATCAATAAAGATCAATAGAGGGAAAGTTATGGATGCGAGTTCTCCAACAGTATAATGAGAGTTTGGGAAGGGGTCAAACGGTTTCCGTTTTCACCCAGCTTTGGTCTTTGTTAATCAGCCGTTATTTAGAGAGAGGTCTTTGGTTGAAGTCTCTCTTCAGAAGTCAAGAGGCTTCCGCTGGGACGTCTTTTCATGAGCGCTGTTGGCGATACACTGAACGTCACGTGGCTCGCTCACTTCACTCTGAATGAGAACTGATTGGATGGAGGAGACGGGACGATTCGAGACACGCAGAGACGACCTGAACTCTAACGATCTCGTGTGTTTGCGGGCGGAAGTTCGGAGGTTCTGAAAAGCGATTCTGGGCAAAATTCTCCGGTGCTCTTCGGGGCGTTTTTCGGTTTCGGATTTTTTAAAAAACGCGGCTTCATCGGAACGGAGCGAAATTTGGTGGATTTTTGGGCGTTGGGAATATGAACGCGCGTGGAAAAATCGAGGGCGGGATCTGAGCAGGTTAAGAGGCCGTGACACAAATAGGCGCTTGGCGTCCTCGTCAAAGATGGAACGGCAAATCGACAAAAACACAAAAAATCCAAATTACAAAAACGTTGTATATCGAAACTATTTACACTCCTGAACAAAATCAGAGGCCAGGGGAGACGTCACAGGTATTTATATCTGACTCTGACGGATCGTAACCAGGTACCAAGTATTGCTTCAAAACGGCAAGAGAAAGCAGTCCCATAGATGAAAAAATAGGCAACAAGGAATTTATGAAAAACTGAGAAAAAAGAGACGTCTTGTCTTTGCCATCAGGACATTGATAAGAAAGCCATGTTTTTGGGCAGATTTTAACTTTTTAAGGCTATGGTCTTAAACTTTTGATCAGCTGATGATCAGCCTGGTCGACTTTAAATGCACTTTTGCATAAATGTCTATTTTAAAGCATTACTTACAACCTGGTTACGATCCATCATACTTCATACTTCATATTCTTAAGATCTTGTTCAGGAGTCAGTAACTAAATTCACGACTTAATAAAAAAAAACGTCTAAGATTATTTGCAGGCCCTTTTAAAAAGGAATCTATGGCCAAAACAAGGAATTGGATGTTTTTTTGTATTTTAGTCCAATCAGATTGCACTAATCAGGCTTAGATTTGAAAGGCATTGACTTTATTTTAAAACTGCATTAATCGAAAAAGTAATATACGATTTTGTGTGTGTATATATATATATATTGAGTAGTACCATGAAATTATATCAAAATATCCGGGCAACAAATGGGTAAATATTATGTGCATAAATGTATTTATAATATATAATGAAAAGAAAATATACACAATCTATGCACAAGCAAACAAATAAATAAATGTTATATATATATATATATATATATATATATATATATATATATATATATATATATATATATATATATATATATATATATATATATATATATAAACGCACTTTTCAAATATAAAACACTGTATAATAAACCTTTAACATTTAAATAATATTTGCATTCATAAAAAAACGTAGAGAGGGGTCAGATTATTGATCAAATAAATGCAGCCTTGGACTTTTGAACAGTGTATATTCCAGCAATTATAAACGCGCCAATTACTGTCCTTTGGTGCAACTTGAGTCCACGGTCAGTTTTTATGGGCATTTTTGCTTTGACTGACCATCCAAGCGTTGTCATTCCCTCACGGTGAAGCCGAGGGGTCTGCCATTTCAATAAAAGCGTTAAACAGCCCCCAGAGAGACAAA
>NC_056699.1:1671239-1726239 GCF_018831695.1 Puntigrus tetrazona
AAACTGCATACACGCACTGTATTGAACGTATATGTTATCAATGTATGAAGAGTTTTTGCAACTCTTTTGAACTTTTTTCACATTTTCAAAAATCATGCTTTTTTTTAGCTATTTTAAAAACAAGCTTTCTATTGACTGATATGAATGCATACGTTTTTACAATACGATCCATGTTTGGCACGTCGCAGCGAATTTCTATCGGTCAGCCGTATGTTAGTCGTTTTTGGATTTGTTCGTTTTCACACATGGCTTTTTTATTCAAAAACGGCCTCATCCGACCCGCTCCACAGGCTTCACGTCTCACCTAAGAAACACTTTTAAGACATTAAAACGTCCGTTTGACTGAGTCTCCGTGCCCCCGAGTCAAACCCACTTTTCAACAATTACTTACCGTCCCTTCAACCTGGATCCCGCAGCCATCATAAATTAAGAGCTCATTTCTCAAACGAGAGTCAAAGCAATTATGACAGGGTGATTCATTTACAGAGCGCTCCAAGCAAAGGCAGATCCGCCGCACCAGTCATTATTCATTGTTAGAAATAACCCATGGAAGTTTGGAGGGAGAAAATCATAATTCAAGGCCCCCGAGCGAAGAAAGATCCCTCAGACCTCAGATGTCCCCGGGATTTTAACTCAACGGGAGACTAGACTTTCACCACGCGTCGCAAAAAAGCCCTTTACTGGAAAATAACGGATATCGTTTTCAAAAAAAAAGTCTGCATTTCATGTCAGCTACCATTGCGATCAAGCAAAAACGTATCGAAAATTAAATATAACCGAGTGGCATGTGATCCGTCGGCTGCAATGATATCATCTATATTTATTGATTTATCTAGTATTACAGATATGAACGAGCTGGAAAAGTCTACTGAAGTTATGAATAATCTATGATGCCAAGAAAAACATTTGACCTGTTTTCTGTAACTACAGAGTGACCTTTGACCCACGAGATGCAGGACCAGATCTAATTAAAAGAAGAATTCAAGTGGAATAAATATGCATTGGCGCTTAAATATTTTTTACATTTCACACGGCAAAAATTAAAAGCGGAAAGCAAAGCGACATTTCAAAAAACGCAATCGTTTACAAAGCTGGAAGCACTTACTTTCAGGCTACTTCAGGAACACATCTGCAAAACAAACAAAGAAATAAATTGAAATATCAAGTCTGTCTTTTATCTCGCCACAGAATAAACTGCAGCTAAACCGGAACGTTGTGCATATAATTAGGATAGCAAAGCAAACGCTTTTAAAGGGAGAAGAAAACACTTCGCATCTCTTTGTTTTGTGCATCCAATTAACTTATTCAGACACAAATTAATTTGTCACTTGGCTAATACCAATGCAATATTTGGACCAGTGTTTGTTCTAATGGGCAAATAAAATTCATAAATAATTCAAATCAGTCTTCTGCTGTCGTTTATGCGTTTATAAATGCGCTGTGGTAATGACTTTTACAGCGTTTTGTTGATCCAGTACACAATACACATCCATTTCAGCGCTCTGCAGAAACATTTGGCTTCTTTTTCTTTTTCTCTGGTTCATTGAAGTGCATTACCAAACAATAAACAAGCACTGATGTGCGCTCGAAGGCCAGACGTGATTGTCCTCACTGGAAACGGCCGAGCCTGGATCCAAAGCGAAGGTCTATTAGTTGAGTCTCTATGGCTGCTCGTGAGCTCCATTCTAGAAAGACCAATTAGATGCGCTTTAAGAGAGGCTTTTCTGCGCCACTGGAACAATTTAAGGTTGAGTGCCCTTCTCAAGAGCGCCGTGCAGGCATTATCCATTAGGAGATTGAATCCTCAACCCCAGTTACTGTTTAATTTATTTTCCCGCCGCCATTGAAAGACGCCGGCTAACCTCGCAAGTCCTGGAATTACCGGGTCCGGCGTCTAATGAGGTCAAGGACGGCAAAAATTCAATCGGTTTTTCTAGCCGTCAGCAGATGTTTATATGCAAAAGCGTGAAGATCCGCAATTACGCACAATTGTTTATGCATGCAAACGCGCTGGGGATATTCTCGACACGGAAAGCCTTGAAGTTGCGCGGCGCCAATTACAAGGCTGTGTTACACTAAACGAATGAATTAACATAACTTACCTCAACGCTTTACCTTGTCAAACAACAACATAGTTACTTAAAACTCCGCAAGGAGCAGCCGCTAATGAGCCGGAAGCCCGCTTGATCTTTATCCCCGGCACCGGCCAGGTGAAATTGGACCGGCTCATTACACCATTTAGAAAACAATTGGATTTTAATAACTAATTCCCCTCTGTGATTAAACTCCTCTCCTTAGATGCCCTTCATGGTAATTGTTTTAATTAAAAACGCTGTACGGGTGTGTACTACAAGGACAGATGCCACCAGATTCCCGCAAAGATAAATGCCACCTGGAAGGAAGATAATGAAGACCAATTAACCATAATACCCGTGTCATTATGATGTTGCGTGACATCTCGGAGCGTCTTCTCGCGAATCCTCTGAAGCATCGTTTAACACGGCCTTAATGACGTCACACTACTGCAACTCCAGGCATCGATATCGCTGGCTTCCGTTAAATTTAGTTGACCCTGGAGCGACATTTTTATCCAAAAATGTAATTTTGACCATAGCTGTTCGCCTAAACCTAACCTTCCCCATGAGTAACGACTAAAATCAGAGGAGATGATAGATGACTGACACTGATGTACTGAAGCCTCAACCTAAATCTAAACTGGTTCTTCAAATCTGATTGGTTATGATGCTCCAGATTCAATAAAGATGTTGACCGAGGAACACGCTGAAACATCAGGCTGTCTGTAATGTGCTCCGGTGATTTGATAAATTATAAAAATATGAATTCACCAATTCGATCGTGCAGAAATACGGAAGACTGTTCTTGCCAAAGGAAAAAACAAGTAACTGCAGCTTTCTTTTACATTCAGAGGCATTCAGAAATTCAGGTTTTTCATTTGGGGGGGGTTCACATTTCAACACATTTAAAATGCAAGACATGAATTCCCAGAAAACGTCAAAATTATGAGATTTAAACTTAAAGGGGTCATATGATGCAGTAATGCAACACGTTTGTGCGGCTTAAGGTTCAACAAACACATCTTTTCCACATTTTCATTTCTCCTCTAAGCCCCGCCTCCTGAAATGGGTCGATTGGTACAAAGCTCATCGTTCTAAAAAGCGAGGAGTGCTCTGATTGGCCAGCTATCCAGTGCGTTGGAATTGGCCGAATAACCTCAAGCGGGTGACAGAGATGTCATGTCCCTTAACATAACGTGATGCTGCGGTGCTACGACACAAAAACAATAAAACACATTACAAACCAGACATTTGTTGCATCCAGAGACATAATTACTGATTATAATGGTCTTTTTACTCATTGCTCATCATTGCATGATCATATTTGCTTTCGTGATTAGTAGAATAGTAAGTAGCAGGCTCACGACGAAACACAGCGTCTCCAGAACATGGCGCCCGCAGCAACACTACAGACGGAATAATAGCTCCGCCTACTTTCTTTGCGTAAACATTTAGGTGGTGTTTGAAAATAAGACCACTCTGTGACGTAGAAAAGTGGGGGCATTTTTAAACGAGCCATTCTAGGGAGGAGTGGACGAGTCAGAATATCTCTTTGGGTTTAACGCTTCAGTCAATGCAACTTTATAAAGCAGGCTGTTGGCTGATTGAAGGACGCCAGTGAACTAATAGCTGGAAGCACATTTATTATCTCACGATAACCTTGAGAATAAAGACGATCTTTATCTGCAGAAATGTACAACGGCAACCGTTTCGTTCTCTGAATGCTTCATTCTACCTGCTTTTTCAATTGAATTGAGAGTCATGGCCACATTTGATGTGCATGCTAAAGTTTATTGATAGTTTGACCTGAACATGGTCTTCTCTATTGAATTAGCACCTGTGACACAGAACTTCCCTGTAATTTGATTAGCAGCCCGTGAAGGACAGTTCAGGCTGTAAATGGGTAGCTCTAGGACGAAAATTAACACACACGTTTTACTCTAACCTTTGAGTCAGTAAATATAAAGAAAATGAGCCAGGCTTCGCATGTTTGAGGATTAATTAGCTTTTACACAAATTGAATTTTTTTTACTGAGCTCGGACACAATGGCATTTCTTTACGACTTCATTTTTTACAGGAAATTGCCGGTTTGAGACCAAAAAAAAAAAAAAAAAAAAAGTTTGATTGATGAATAAATAATGTTATTCTCTTTTTAAACTTTAAATAAAAGCAGTTCGAAAAGCTGTCTTTTTAATGCATTAATGCAATTTTTTCATAAATTAAATTATTAAAAATGTACCGAAAAACACAAGTTATGGCAAAGTCGCTAACTACATCGCTGACGTGCTTATGCACCATTAGACATGACGTGTTTGTTTATATTTGTTTTAGAAAAGTACAATTGTAACTCTATGCCAGGAATCTGCCACAGAATCTCATTTACTTTGTGATTTAACTCGTTTTTAACTTGACCTCAGAGCTGAGGTGAACTCTACGTTTTCTGCAGCAGCTTCATTACAATCCAATCATGCGCTAACAACCAGTTAATAGCCAGAAATAACAGACAGCATTAAACAAAACAATTGCTTGCAGTAATTTGCAGCGTCTCATACTAGTAACTTAGTGGTAAAATGTGAATTTTAAGCTAAATTGCAAATAAAAAAATTATATGATGAGGGAGTCATGGAAACATACGCTTTCCATTACCTTACTTCATCAAAATAAACTTAAAGGCAGATTGCTTAAATTAAGTACAAAACTAGTTAAAATTACTTGTATGTGAACTTTCAGAAATGGTCATTTTAACACGTTTAAAGTCACGTGTATAGCATGTTTTTTATATATATGTGACCCTGGTCTTAAATAGCACAGGTATATGTGCTATTTTTTTTTTTTTTGCCAAAACCATTAGGATTTTAAGTAAAGATCACATTCCATGAAGACATTTTGCACATTTCCTACGTAATACATTAAAACTTAATTTTTGATTAGTGATATGCATCGCTAAGGACTTCGTTTGAACAACTTGAAAGGTGTTTTATACACAATAGAAAGAAAGAAGAAAAATGCAACATTATTGACTCATATTTTTGATTTAAAGTTTAAAAAGTCTTGGATTTGTGATGCATTCTTGGACTCTCGTTCTGACGGCACCCATTCACTGCAGAGCGCCCATCGCTGAGACGCTGATGCAACATTTCTCCAAATCCGATGAAGAAACAAACCCATCCTAATCTTGGATAGCCTGAGGGAGAGCAGAGCAAGCTCCCGTTTTCATTTGGTCGAGCTATTCCTTTAAGTAAAGTGTCACGCCGTAGTCACACTTCTCAATTTCTATTTTAAAATCACAAACGTTATTTTTCAGACGTCCGAGCTGTAACGACGAGGGTCAGACCTCCAAAACCTGAAATTCAAGCCCTGCTGGCACGCATTGCTTGGTCATAGCTCACTATATCAGATCTCCCCTCGCGGGGCTATAAATTGGCCTAGTTAATTGCAACTTGTGACGAATGTTTTGTGCCGGCACAAAAAACATTTCTGTCAAAGCTGCCTGCGCTCACATCCAAAGTCTCTGACAAACCGGCCTCCTGCGGTAATCAGCTTTGCCCGCTCGGATGACGTGTCATTATATTTATATAGCATAGCTATACATCAAACTCCGAAGATGAAGAGAGGGAGAGAGCGAACAGCGGAGGGCCACAGACTGTTTGGTAGCTCAGCAGAGCGCTCCCGTATAAACCAGCCTTCATCAGACATCCACTCCAATTAAAAAACACATTAATTACTCATCCTCCATCATTTGCGCTGTCAGCGTCGCAGTCTGAGCCTCGGCAAATGACTTGTCTCAAACAATTAAGTCAATAAAAATGATCTTAATTTAATTAAGCGGAGTGGCGTCTCGTGTGTCGGCAGGTTTATTATAATTAAGGAGCTTGTTGGGTGGAGGTTACTGATGTCTGTCCTTTCGGAGCCAAAGCGGGTCAGTTGTCATTTAGACAGATTTGGGGAGAATGGCAGGCTGGCATCGACGTGAGCCAACGCGGTGGCAGTGGGGTAAAACTGGACAGCCGGTTGCAGTAATGGAACATATTCCTATGCATATCGGCACCTCAGCACCATCTGTCTCGCTCCATTACATTTCGGGCTTCTTGGCACCTTGAACACAACAGACCTTTGATGGGACATTAAAAGACTCTGTGTACGAAGCAGTTCGGGAATGCGACCATATCTTAATTTGCGGTGTTTTCACTTGGCCTGGCCGGTGTGGCTTTGTCCCATTTCTTTTTTTTAGTTTGCATCGGAGCCGCGAACGAAAATATGCTATAAGCAGTCATATGCACGTAATACGTAAATACGGTCGCTTTCTAAACAGCTTTTCCAGTTACGCATAAAATCAGACAATAATCTAATAATTGCTACAATATGCGCTACTGCTCAGTAATAAAAAACAATGTTGAGCTGGGAAGCATCAAAAGGGACGAATAAACGCTGTTCTTTTCTGTTCATCGAAACAAAAAATGCAGTATATCACAGTTTCCACAAAAACTGTTCTCAACATTGATAATAATCGTGAATGTTTCTTGAGCAGCAAATGTATTTTGTAACGATGCTGAAAATACAAGCGGCGCTTGGCAGAAATAAATGACACTGTAACATATAATCAGAGACGAAGAGCTATATTAAATTGTAATAATATTTCACAATTTTCCTGCATTTTTGGTCACAGAAACCAATTGCATTTTCATGCTCTTCATGTAGCAAACGGTTATTTTAAGCTGTAGAAATATTTGACAATGCTACAGTTTTCACGCAGCCTTGGCGAGCAGAAAAGACTTCTTTCAAAATCATAAAATCCCAGACTTTTGAAGACTGCCGATCGTAATAATAATGAAAACGTAACTGGTTAATAATATCAGCATTTATTTTGTTCTGACCTGCCTTTTAAACGCATACCGCGGCTGTCGGTGAAGAACAAGTGAATGAATGGCAGAAATTTCCTTTTTGCCCTTGAGATGTGGCCTGAAGTTTTATTTTGTCTTCTTTTGGCATATCGTTGCCCAAATTCCCGTCTTGTTAAGCAGTTGCTTAGCAACAGCGGAGCGACGTGGACGAGGGCAGCGGTGATTCTGCCACATGTGGACATTGTAAATCAATGAGGTGACAGCGGGACGTCTTGCTCTGCAGCACAGGTGTATCTATAACCTGTTGGTCGCAGCTCATGCTCCGGTGCGGAAACACGCTGAGAGCTTTAACAAACCGAGGGATGTGCGAAAAGACTAATGGTGGGACGGGTCGCTTTATCATTAAACATCGCTTTAATCTGATGTGAAATGTCTGGTCATGCTTTCTTTTTATCATTACAGTCAGATACGTCTTTAGAATAGTTCACCCGAAAATGTAAAATTGCTCGCTGTCAGGCCATCGGAGACACAGATGAGTTTCACGAGTTTCAGAAATGTTTCTTGCATAACCACGGGATGCTCTGCAGTGAATGGGTGCCGTGAGAATCTGATCTGATTAAAACATTACGATAATCCACTCCAATCCTTCAATTAACAGCTTGAAAAGCCCAAAACCAAAACAATCCCATCGTTAAGACTAAAATTGGAGTCCGTAATCCATAATAGTGCTTCCTTCGGTGAAAAAAGTGGTCCGGTCTGAATCAGGAGAGAAATCTGCACAGATCAAACGCCATTTACAAGATAAACAAATATGTGGCTTGATTTTGATGTGACAGGAGGATGAGGAAGAGTTATTGTGGATTGTGTTCACATTGTTTCTCCTCTTTTGTCTTCTTCAGATGATGAACTGGAGTGCTGTGGATTATTGCGATGTTTTTATCCGCAGTTTGAACTTTCATTTCGACGGCACCCGTTCACTGCAGAGCATCTGCTGGCGAGCAAGTGATGCAATGCTCAGTTTCTTATCTTGGATGGCCTAACTGTGTCTAGATTTTCCTTTTTACAGGTGAATTACTCCAATAAAGTCATGCATGCCAATATCACAACCGATAAAACAATTAAAAACATACATTCTATGTGGTAGAGCTGGTGATGCTACTTTGAGCAAGTTATAAACCCATCTGAAATAGCAGCTAACTACATTCAAGCTGTTGTAACTGACTTAAAAATAGCCGTATTTGTCTGGGTGACGGCATGAAATTTAATCATACACTAAAAAATAATCAAAATATATATAATTGAACAGAAAACATTCTCTACAGATGTTTTTTTCCATAAGAAAATGAATGTATGAAATGCCACAAAGGAAGAACTCACCTAGGAGATGATTTAAGTAAACTAGTATATCATTTTTAAGCAGTTTATGACAACTCAACCAAACTGCCCAATGGTGAGAAACATTTTAGTAATGAAAAACTGCATGTTTAATTTGATGCAACGTAAAAGACCAGTTATGAAATGAAACCACGAGAAAAAACCCAAAATGTGCTACTGTCACACTACTGATAAATGTAGTTAGCAGCTTCGCTATTTTTAGTTAGTAACTCCCAACCGGCGCGCGCGGTTTGTAAAGGTCAGTAATACATTACCTTAATGCAAACCTTCTAGTGCAAAGCAATATGTACAAACCCAACAGTTCACTTGTTTTCATTCACGGTGAATTAAATATGCCGCGTCTGACTGTGATCTATGGGGTGAGGTTTCCAGAAAGGCTGGTGGAGATTGGTGGGCCAACAAAATCACTTTACGCCTTACAAGAACAGCAGCGAGAAAAGGAAATTTCCTTCGAGAATAACACCACTGATATATGCCTTTGAAACTGCTGTGAATAGAAAGAAACGCCTTGGAGAAAAGACAAGAACTGTGTTCCAAACCCATATTGAGATGTTTACTATCTAAATAGGCAGCTGTCGTCTTAGGCAACACCCGAACTGAACTGAAACACAGCAGTGACAGACATGAAATGCTTCACAGGTAGAACTAGACTCGATTCCTCCCAATTGCGATATAGTTTGATGTTAGCATGTTGCAAACAAAGCAACGCTTGGCTGAGAGTGTCTACTCTTGGCTGAGCTTTATGGGTCCAGGACAGTGAAATGGACCACGAAGACAGATCCCAACCAGGACATCGCTTGTTCCAAAAGCTTCTCTCTGGCAGATGTTTCAAAGCAATCCAAACTGAGACCGACAGACACCAGCACAGCTTCTTACCCAAAGCTCAACCAGATCCTCAACCGTTAAGCCCACATACTGAGCACATTTTCAACGTCACCAAGGTCATTTCTGCTACCTTGGCAGATACAGAATGTTCTTTCATTCTAGTTAACGCTCATAAATATTGAACAAAATGGTCAATTTTAATGCCATTTCAGAGAATGAAGCATAAAAGAATCACTGTGTGCACCTTTAATTATGTTTTTAATTCTGTCCCTTATACAGAATATTTGGTTTTAGGCATAAATATGCAATTAAACAACAATGATTTGGCACATAATCATTTACTGTATAAACTAAATGTGATATCTAATTACAATAAACAATAATAATGTCTGTTAAACAAAGTAAGAGTCTGAGCCTCCTTATTAAAGGTACTGAAAAAATAAAAAAAATACATTTATTATTAGATGTGCTATATTTATTGTTTTTTAAAATTAAATATTTACTATTATTTACTAAAAATAACACATATTTTTAAAAGGCATGAAAACGAAATTGAAAATCAACAGAATGCAGCCGAAAAAAGATAAATTTCCCGCGTTCCTGACATGTAACCAATCAGTATCTAGAAGGTAATCGATCCAGCCAATCGGTTGTCGGTATTGCTTTACTGCGTCATCAGGACCGCTTGACAAAACGTTAAACTTTTAAAATATCGTTGAAATTCAAAATATCAAAGGACCGCAATACTAACGACATTAAACGACTGGGATTGATAAGTTAAGGATTTATGTTTATTTTCAAACAGGTGAGAAGGTGCTCTGGTTTTTGGTGTTTTGTACTCCGTATGGTTTGTATGATGCTGCATACAATAACGTTACGTTTCTTAACAGGTGATTTTTAATAAAATACATACATCATACGCTAGATATTTAGTATGTGTGCTTATGACGGCAAAACTTATTCAAAAACGAATTATTGGTGAATTAAGATCCTCTCCACGTGTATTTGTACGTTTGTTTGACTCGAGAACCTGATTCGATGACTGAACGAATGAACCGAATCAATGAAAAGAATCATCTCAAATGAACGAGTATAGTCATAAGTAGCGAAGGTATATTTGTTTAGAAATGTTAATGTGCGTGTGTGTGTGTGTGTGTGTGTGTGTGTGTGTGTGTGTGTGTGTGTGTGTATATATATATATATATATATATATATATATATATATATATATATATACGCTATATAATGCTTAAAATGATAAAATGGTCTTGATGGCACACTTAAGTGTCAGTTGCATTGCATTTCCATTTCAGGTCATGCTAAATGCACTTTAAAGCATGCATTTTAGAAAAATTGGGATGTGATTTGTTTGAGAATCATGCTACTGTCATCAGTGAAGTGTCATTACTTATAATTTCTTTCAGTGTTTTGAGCAATTTCCTCTAGAAAAGGTCTCTCCTTACTGCAATAATGTTGAAAGTTGAAAAAAAAAGGGTAAAAGTATAAACCACAAGAGAGGGAAATTGCCTTGGGTAATGACACTTAAATGGTGCTAAAGGTCTCTGTAACATTTCACCATCTCTGACACCAATGCGCAAAGGGCAGAGGATTAAATATGATGTTTTATAAGAAACTTATGTGGTTGTTGAGCTTGTAAAGCAGGAGTTTATTTTCCATATTAGATGCCTGAGGGGAGTTCAACTCATCTGGGAAACGTGCACTGACTGGAATTACAGCATGTGCTTCTTCACTTGCACGTTGTTTCTGTTGGATCGGTTAATGAGGATCCAGGTGACTGTCCAAAAACAGCTTTTATATTGCTACTGTGCATTAGGGTTTTGGGGTTCATTTTCAAAAATAAAGGTTCTTCTTTAGTAACATCCATGGTGGTTTTCTGTTGCACAAAAGGTTTTTTAAGTAAAAAAAAAAAAAAAAAAAGAAAGTTATTTAGCATAACGAAACGAAAAGATACATGTTATTATCAGAGTGTTAATTAATATTCATATTTTTAAAAAATTTATATATTTTTTTAAAGCCAAAAATGTAGTATACAGATTTAAAAAAAAAAAAAAAAAAAAATAATATAATTTAAATATTATAATTTATAATTAAAATTATAATTTAAAATATATAATTTAAATATTTTAAGTTATTTAAATATGTAAAAATATTTCTAAAAAGATTTTTTTTTTCTTGCAAAAACATTACATACGTATATATCCAAATTATATATATATAGCCAAATCTAACAGTGTATAAAGGCTCTTAAGAAGAAAGTGTTTTTTTGTTTCTTTCAGCTGTTTCTTGGGCTGTGATGGTCTCAGAAGATCAGGCGGAGGTTGGCAGCTCTTTTCACCAGAGATGAGCAAAGAGGGCGAAGGTTTTGGAAAGCAACTTTGTACCTCTTTGCGGAGGAGCAGCGATGCAAGACCGTGACTGGCGGGAAGGATCATGCGCTCGCAGGAGAGCGTCGAGGTAGGTGGGTGCTGTTCCAGTGGCAGCGTTAAAGCCTTAAATCTGATCCGGGAAGCTGCTGGGAGATCAGGAGAGGTTTGACGTAGTCTTTGGCTCATTGAAGACCAGATGCACATTCAGGATCACATGCCGAGTCTCGGAAAGAGCTTGGATGCTAGAACATCTTTTCATCAGCCTGATTGTTTAATCTAAGGGAATAGCATCGAACTGAATAAAAGTCTGGTCTACGAATTATCCTGAAACAAAAACATGGGGATATTTAAAGCACGAGGGAAAAGCACTTAACTGCACAATACGCTGTTGCTATAATCTGAATCAGTAGTACTTGTACTGTAATTATGTAAATTGCATTATGTTGTCAAGGTAATGATTGTTTCAGGATAAAAATATTCACCATAAACATCTCGCTGACGCTGAGTGCTCATCGGGGGAGCTAACGATGCACTTTGCGTTTAACAGTAAAACAGACCCAAGTGTGCTAGCACCTCTATAGTGAAACACGAGCGCCGTTCGATTGAGACGCACAAACAAACAAGGGGTCCATTCGTGACACCAACAGAGTGAGAGCCTAAAAACGTTTGAGTGAAGAGTGTATGAATGTGAACGGTGTATAATTTCAGAGCCACTCGTTAGGATGTTTTCCGCGTCGTCCCCATCCATAGATTCGACTGCAGCCCGCAGCGACTGCGAGTGTTCGGAAACAGTGGGAGGCTTTTCAATGTGCAATAACAATGTGGGAAACAGTGGCGTAATTTGTGCTTGTTTACCGGGATCGGGACGTGACGGATGCGTTCGCTAGGTGACAATTGACCTTGGGAACAGATGGCCAATCCGGCTACAACTTTCTGACATTTTTCTCTCTGTTTCTCTCTTTGCCTCTTTGCATTCATACAGCAATTAGTACCAAAGGGAGGCCGTGCTTCAGGGAGACATTAGCATTTATAATGCATGAGCCTGAAGGAAGATCGCTCCATAGATCATTCTCCTTATTAGCGCTTCATTTTTGGTTGCCAGACCTCCAATGGCCAAGCTAAGCTTGAGGGTTAGGCTGATTCGGAGAATGATGGATGCTGGTGGGTTAAACGATAAAAAAGATTACATTAATAGTGTGTTTGTAAACAAGGATTCCAGTACGTTTATTAAAAATTGAGATTACCAATTTTTTAATATGGTAATCTGTTGAAACTTAATTGAGACGCTAACAATGCAAAAGTGCAATTCAAATTGGTAAAAACTGATGGAAAGTGTTTGTTTTTGAGGGTGTGGGTTTTTCTTTCATTTGGTTAATTGCATTTAGTTTTGTTTCTATAATAAACCTCCCATCTTTCTTTACTACATATTAGCATGTGATGCAAGACAAAACCTGTAATGTTTTTTTTTCATAGAAAGGTTTCTGTTTTTCTGTTTTGTTTCTGGCATATTTGAAACTTTAAAAACTCCCAAAGAACATAAATAATTAAGTAATGCAAAGCTTTATCTCTTACATGTGTGACTGTATTTACCTACCAAAATGAAACGTCCTGAGAATTTAGAATTCCAAAAACGTTGGCACATTTGAATAAAATTTAAACTAAAAGAATTTCAAATCACAATAGACTATACATGACGTAAGAAAGAGTTCATCAATGCTTTTTCAGGAAGAGCTGCCATGCATTCAATCAATTGAATACTGATGTTTTATTAAGATGACTTTTGTTTTTGTGAAGAATGGCACTTAAAAGAGGTTTTCTGTGGGTCCAGCCCCTGGATGGTCACCTGTACTGCAGTGTGTTTTAATGTACGCCGGCGGCCTTGCAGCATCAGTTAGTTGCATAAAGCTAACAGTGAAGTGAAGAGAAAACGATGGAAAACAATCAAACATGTTCCCACCGCTTTACACCGCAAGGTCAATAGGCAACTTGAGAGCCATCAAACGTGTTATACAGTCAACCGTTCAACAAGATTAAAAGCTTTAAAAAAGCACTTCATGGATTTTGAGTCTCGGTGGCTGTTGTAGCAACTTCATAGATGCGCTGAACTATCTATCATTACATCGATTAACTGAGACGCCATAAGTGGAAGCGGCATTCTGGAGAGCTGAGGTGTTATTTTCAAGCGTACAACAAAATCTTTGCCCTTGAAAAGGTCAATTGCAGTATCTTGTCAATCAGCTTCATTATGCACGATTTGGTGAATTCATTTTTTAATTGGTTTAATGTTTTAGTTTTAAAGAGGAATGCGCCGCATAAATGGACAAAACCAATCGCATGCAAGCGGGCAAAATATACACAAGCACGAAGGATTGCAGCTGATTTTTTGCAGTTCAACATATCCTTCAGTCATTTTCTGTACTGTTGTGTCTGATTTGAGCGCATGCTTTACAGCGCATCATGAAAGCGGACGGTTTGCTGTGATTAGTGTTCCCATCTGATTGGTGGATCTCCCTTCAGGATTATGCTTGTCATTCTTCATTGGGAACTGACTGATAAACTACGCCGTATAGTGAAAGAAATGTACTTATCTCGTGAATATTAATTACGCAACATGAAGTTCAGCCTATAATTGTAATTGATTTGATAAAAAGCAGACATGGCGAAGCAATACAGCTTACCGGGTAAACCAATTAGAATGCTTGCTGCTTGTTGTATCTTAAAATATTCAAGATGAATAAGCTTCTCTGTTTTTTCTTTTCAAAGCCTATGGGCATATGGGAAAAGGGGCGTAATTGCTTTTAAATCAGAATAATTCCTAACCCAATAGACCCGCGTGTCCCTCGCTGCGCTGCTTATATTGGAAACCCATTAGAATACTATGAGAGCGGCACAAAACCCCAGAGCATGTTTTATAATGCTCTTCAATTTGGTCTCACAGTTGGTTCAGTCGTTCGCTGGCTCAAGTAACTCGTCTGCGGCCCGAGCAATATTTGCAGAGAGCGCGCTGAGGCCTCTTGACAGGTCGAATAAGATTGGAAAAGTTTTGGAGAGAGAGTCAGAGCTGATTTTGTGGATAATAAAACATTGCAGACTGAAGGTCGTGCAGCCGTCAAACACTTGGTCATCAAGTAACCGTGTGTCCCTTGCATCCCGATAACTGAGCAATATACAAAACAATACTAATAGGGTACGAAGGGGCTAAAGGGTCCCGGGGGTAAAATGCTCCTATGATATTATTTTCATGTAAAGCACTAGGTGGCACAAAAATGCAGCGTAGCTCTTTTCAAAACATCTGCTTTTCAAGATGCATGTGTATATATCAATTTTTTTCAACGTCGTAGATTTGATTTGAGACAAAGGTCTTGCAATGTTTTTTTAAAATAACGAAAGAAATTGTAAAAGTAGGGTATTTGTGATCAACTGCTGTTGGGGCTAAAGGTGCACAGTAATTAACATGATTAATAGACGGCTAACTTTTCCATTGGTTTCCATGTTGAGCGTCCATATTAGAAATAATGACCATGTATAGAATCATATTTAAAAAGCATGATATTAATCATGATCGTATCATTTGTACTACTGCAAATAAATAAAATATATAATACATGATAAAAAACACATTATATTATGTTTGTGTGTTAAATTATTATTGGATCTTCCATACTCCTTCCGTATCTTTTATATTAATTGAACAAAATGTATTATTTTATTTTTCAAAATGAGCAGAAAATAGTGTCAACTTTTGTTTTGAACAAGTATTAACTTGGAGATTAAAATGACAAACAACATTATTCTAGCTGAATTATTTGTATCAGTAAAAGGCTCTCCTACGTTTATATGATTATTAATCAAAATAAACATCTTGAACGACGCACCCTTATATAATGTTGTTCACTACTGATAATAGTTAGTCAATCATAGTAAAAATACACATAATTAATCAGCAGGAATGTTGACATTTTCCCCAAAAAACAGGCTTAAGTCCAAGGTTTGACTATAATAAAGCATAACAACAGTTTTGCAAGCATTTTTAAAAGGAAGACCGATTTCTTTTTTAAATGTTTAATTTAAATGTACTCTTTTATCTATTACAATGAAGTCTGATAAACCACTGTAGAAACTATTTGTTGTGTGAGTGAACTACGATGGCCGGTCTTTTGGAGCTGAGATCGGATGTGAGTATATCTGAAAAAAATGATCCATAACTTGTCTGAAAAAAGAACAGCATTTTAACACGTCCTGATCTCATCAGCAGTGGTTCTTGGCTGCGTTTGCCGGCCGTCTCTCACCGTAATATCAGCCACGATTCAGTGAGATGAAGATGATTAAAGCAGACAGAACAAACTGCTATTATTTCAACACCATTGGATCATTTCCTCCGAATGCAAGAATTAACAGAAAAATACGCTCAATTACTCGCTCATTGTCTTCGTCTGATGCACGCTCCTTTTTAGTACTATGTCTGCGAACTTTGCCATCGTTGACATTTTAAATTGATATTTCATGTATCATATACTTGAAAGTTAAAGGGTCAGCCCGGCCCAGAATTAACATTGCATTTTGCTGTAAACTACTTTTATGGTGCTTCTCTATCCTCTTTAGTTGGTGTTTTTAGTTTTAGTCGTTCGATTCTGCTCAACAGAAATAAAGCCGTATGACGATGAATTTAGATGACAGCATTTTCATTTTTGCCCGAACCATTCCTTTATCTACTACAAGACATTATGCAATGTGAGATCTTTGGGTCACATGCGGTTGAAACAGAAAGACAGATAATCAGAGCATGTAAAAGGGAAATGAGAAAAGACGACTCTTCCAAAATAGAAAATGTTCTTTAATATTTTCACTCTGATCTGAGATGGGTTTCGTCTCTTATCATGCACGTATAGCAGCGTATTCAGCTCGATGCTCGATGCTCTCACCCTTCATCTGGGGCTTTAAACACCTCGCTCTCAGATCTGCTGCTGTCGCCTGTTACTGATCTAATTACGGCTTTATATCGGAGATCTCTCATAACTGTGCTATTGATGTGCATCCGAACACTCTTTTCTTGTGCACAATAACCATCAGAGGACAAACTCACAAGGACACTTTTTTTATTTTTATTTATTCTGAAGGATGCATAACCCAATGTCAATGCAAAATAATGCACATTTTAGTCAGAATACCTGCTGTCAGGATGGAGCTTGCTGAGCTGTCTGTTTAGACGGTGTTTCGAACGAATCAAAGGCACAAGAGGGCTAGTTTTTGTATACTATACTAAAACCTTGAGAAATGTCAAAGGCAAATGCATCAATTAAAAACATTTATTTTCAACGTCTCATTTAATTTAACACATTCAATACAAATCCAATATAATAAAACAATTAAAACCCATATATTAGTGGTGCAGCCGATCGCTCATTCCAATCATCAGCAAAAAAAAAAGTTTGCTTTTAATTTATCGCTAAAAAGCTTACTTTAAGGATTTCCTTAGCCCAGCAGAAAATAGTAAGAACAACTGCACAAAAAACTTGATGAACAGCCTACAGCAAGAAATTATAGGCTATATAAAGAGAGCTGGAGGCAAAACAAACGCTGCGTCCCAATGTTCATACTGTCCATACTGTACTATTTCATGTTGACTTTTGAGTGTGGATCCGTGCACACACTAATGGATAAAATGGCCCACAATCCATTGCGCTTTGGCGAAGGATTTGGTCCAGAACAACAAACATAATAAATCGCACTAGAAAACTACAAATGTCTAAACTTCCTTTCTCTCCAATACGGCAGGACGTTAAATAACATGAAATGTGGAGGATGTGAACAGTGAGGATGGTTGATCACGCAGTTGTGTCTACTCCTCTGCCACACACTCAAAAGTGTCTACTTTTTCTTCACCAAAAGAGTATACTTTAAAGGCGCCGGGTATAAGTTGGCACACTGGGAAACCGGAGGCGGCCAATTCAAAACGGCGACACGAGGAGCTTATAATATCATCTTGTTGTGATGCTGGGCGCCCGAATCGATCTAGTGGAGGCTTCAGTTAGAATTTTTAACTCATTCCCGATGCCACTGCCAGACAATAACCAGACGACAGCTGTGGTAAAATGAGATAAAATGTGCAGACCGGACAGAAATGATCGTCAGAAGCGCACACGTCTTGTCAGAAATGAGCAAATAAAGTATTGTATTCGTCTAAAGGTTTAAGTTAAGTCGTTCATGAAATAATGTGCATGTGTGTGGAACAACAAAATAATGATATGCTTAATCATTTGTAAGCGCGCATACGTTGTTGTGATTAATAGTGGCTGCAATAATAATGTAGCTGTAAAAATAGTGGCCTGCTGAATCTGAAATTGATACGTCTTCGTGACTAGATAGACACAGAGAGTTTGTCTTAACTCTACACGTTAGATGTGAGTCACTCAAGCGGTGGGCATCCGTTGAGTGAGTGTGTATAAAAAAAAAAATTATGTAAATATATTTTTAAATGTATTTTGGCTAATATGTACACATTTTTAGCCATATTTGTATATTTTGAAATATCTTGTATGTATTTATAATAAATTTAATAAATATTATTATTACTATTATTATTATTTACTTAGTTTTTTCTTACTGTAGGGCAGAGCAGCTGAGGTTCAGGAATGGAATAAACGACTAGCTATACAAGCTCAGATTCATGCATCTTTATGTCTAATATTGCGCTTCAAAACGCTTTCGGTTTCCTGCGTTTGTGTTTTTGTGGAGTATTTTTGCAGCCCGTGAGTCTACGTGTAAGCACAAACCTTAAGCTATTTGAAATCTATATGAGTGTGAAAATAACCTGTCTGTGTGCCTGCCTGCCTGTCTCTCTCTCACACACACACACACACACACACACACGGCTCTTTCATCAAATGAAATTCAGCCAGTGAGTGGGTAGAAATGCACACATCTTTTCCTACAGCTCTCAGCTCGGTCCAGACGTGCCACTCCGTCAAAGTAATTGCGGCATTCTGCTTTTCTGCTAATGAGGAGGTAAAATATGATCAGCCATTGGAAGCGGTTATTTGTGGCCTTTCTCTCTCTCTCTCTCTCTCTCTCTCTCTCTCTCTCTCTCTCTCTCTCAATCTACCTCCACACATCCGTTTGTAATTATTCCTCTGAGACAGTCTCACCTGCGCCGGCTTTAATCCCACACAGGGGCAGCAGGGGAATTAAAGTTTAACTGCTATCTCTCCTCTCTCCTGTGTGTGTGTGTGTGTGTGTGTGTGTGTGTGTGTGTGAAAAGAACTGGATCCATGCGATGACAAAATGTGTTTGTGTGTGTGAGTGAGTGAGTGTGTGGAGGGAATTTACCAAACAATTGTGGAAATATATGCGGTATAGCAACTTTAAAAAACATGCAGTCTAATTCAGCCGGGTACTAAATGTGCTGTGAATTTTTCAGTAAAAACACACCAACCTTCCATGCAACATACTCTTGTAATGAATTATTCACAAAATTCAGCTCTATTCATCATGCAATTCAAATTTAGAATATGTTTTAATTGTGTGTTGAGCATGTTGGTTGTGAGCCCAAAACCAGTCTTAAGTCACGCGGTATATTTGTAGCAGTGGCCAAAAGTACATTGTATGGGTCAAAATTATGCATTTTTCTTTTTAGGACAAAAATCATTTAAGATATTAAGATCATGTTCCATGAAGCTATTTTGTGAATTTCACACCATAAATATATAAAACGTAATTTTGGACAACTTTAAAGGCTTCTTCTCATTATCATTATTTTCATCCTCAGATTGCAGGTTTTCAAAAGCTGTATCTCAGCCAAATAAAGCCTATTCTTCCAGCTTTCAGAGGACGCATAGAGCTCAGTTTCACAAAACTGACCTTATGATTAGTTTTGCGGTCCGTGATCACATTTGGTGGTGTACAAATGGTAATGTACATGGGGTAAATAATATTAGTTTTATCAAAAATCGCAAAACAAATAAGAATGTTGGCAGTCATGTTTGTTGTTTACAACAGAAAGCTTGCAGTTAATGCTGTCAATCACCACAGGTTCAAGAAAAAACAGCTCAAAAAAGAAATAGTTCCTACAAAGGTTTTTGTTTTGGCAGCAATGCAAGAGAACCTTCTAGGTTCAGTACACAGTTCCTAAAAGAACCATGTTTTCCTAGTTGGTTTCTCCGCCATGTGGAACCTTTTATGCAAGACATTTTTGCAGCAATGCTGTTAAAAATAATGGTTCTTAATTGGTGTTAATTTCCATGTAGAACCTTTATCGTCCGTGGAACCTTTTCGTTCCACCAAAGCTTCTTCTGAAGCCTATATTCTTTAGAGTGAATGCCACAGAAGAGCAATTTTGGGTTCCCCGGTGATCAGTTATTACTTCCTAAACTTATTTGTATGTGGCCCATATGGCTCCAACAAATGTGTTTATCTTAGTATTTCCTGGAGCAGCTTGGTATTTAATGTTCCTGCTGGGTGTTTTGTTACTTATTGTGATTGTCTAATTAATCACTGTTTGACTTCATGTTATCTCTAAACGCCAGAGAGTTTAAAATCCACTTTCTAGGGTTTTGCGGGAGCAGATTATCATCACATGATGTGTGTTTTGTAGTAAAAAAAGTATTCAGAAACTTAATTTGCATGCTTTCCGTTGCGTTAGATAATAACATTTCAAAGCAACCGTCATTTAATGTAAAAGAAAAGACACACTTTTAAAGAAAAGCATTGAGTTTGTATGGTTTGAAGTGATCAAACTTTAGATCTAAGGTTGAACATGAAGACAGAAAGCATTGGGGCACTTTGCAGTCAATGTGAACGAATACAGCTGTGTCAGGACACCTGAATAAAACCTAAACAAACCAGCAAACCGTCAGTTTATCTGATATGAGAGCGCTTTTCTGATAAAACTTTTTTCTTGAAATGTTGGAATGAACGATCAGCTCGAGGCTTTAAAATGAGAAGAAGGAAGCGTGTGCGTTTCTCCTTTCCTTTAATGTGATATCAGAATGTCTGTGTTCCCCAATGAGTCCCCAGAATATTGAGATTCATATAAAACATTCTGAAGAGTTTCCTTGGCTTATGAAACCAACTAAAGAGGCTCATGAGAATAAGACTTCCTCGTCCTTGTTGTCTTTAAAAAAGGTGCGTCCCAGTTTTTTTCCATCTAACATTTTCATGTAATAAGTATTGGTTTACACGTATTTAATTAAAGTTTTAGGTGAAGCTTCTGAGATATTTTAAAGCTCAACGCAAAGCATGAGTATGGATCATGGCTATTTTGGCCAGAAGCAGTTAAAACACCTTAGTGTTGGGTTTGTTTATTGCGAACATGCAGCTTTTGTCATTAACTGATGGACTGGAGTGCTGTGGATTACTGTTTAATCATCTGTCTGACGGCACCCATTCACTGCAGAGCATCCGTCACAATGCAATGCATTTCTCCAAACCTGATTCTGAACTATTCCTTAAAGTCCTTTGAGCTTTCTGAAAACAATAGGACAGTAGGATAGGTAATTTTGTTGGTCTTGTAATGGAACTAGTTATATTATTCCATTTTAGCATATTGGCAGCAAAGCAAGTAATAGTGAAAACACTAAATACACAGTACTTGCACTTAATGTGTATTTTTAGTGTTTTATTAGACACTTAATATATTTAGGAACCAGCAGATGGTTGTAACGTCTTCTGGTCAGTTGCTTTTCAAGCATGAATCATCTGTTGATTTGTCAAACGCAAATATGGAGTGTCACTTTATTATCTGTTAATCATTTACAGGAGGTTTCTATTTATACATGAGGAGCGTATAATTTCGCGTTCACGCTGATTGGTCCCAAGAGCTTCTTCTCATTAAAGCCGGTCTCATAATTATCCACAGATATCGTCACATCGCCTGCAAGTTTGCTTTGTTGGCAAAGTGTTCGCGTGCACTTTTAATTAATGAAGTTTTTCCCCATCGTACGTGTTTTCATGTCTTTAATTTGCTAATAACTTTTTTTTTTCTTCCCATAATTTAAGAAAAAATAAATTGCTGGAGATCCTAATTATGTGACCTATTCATCAGAGGAAGATTAAAAAAAATGGAAACTAAACAAATCAGTGGAGGACGCGAAATTATGTCTTTCTGTCCAGGAAATTAAAATGGGCTGGCTAATTTTTAATTATCAACTTGAAATATGAAAGCAGACAGCAGTTTCAGTGGGTCCATTGAGCGGAAATAAAGCAAGCGACAGCTCTTTAAATGCTCACATTTGTAGAGAACAGGACGGATATCTGTCATTGTCCACATAAGTTAGCAAATGGGAGGCATTTCAGATGACTTGCATATGAATATGTCGCTGTAGCCGATGTTAAATGCATTATTGACCTTGATCCTGTTGCCATAAGATGCACTTAACCTCTTGTGCAGGATAATGTGCATTTAATGAGAACATGCAAATGATTTGAAGAAGCACATTTGACCAATGGCATCTGTCTGATTTTGATAGATTTGATATGGAGATATCATTAAGGCAAACCTTCAATTAGTTTAATTCTGTTGCTGAGATCATGTGTAGTGCTTAATATGCACTGATGCTTTCACTGTCTTTTGAGTCTGTACATATTATTGGTAATGTTTGTATGAGTGCACCAAAATATGCAAATCACCAAAATTAAGTTGTGTGTTTTGCAAGAAAGTGATGCATCGTAAAACAATAATAAAAAAAACCCATAAATTAAATCACCAAGTTGTTTTCAAATACCAACATGAGCTACAGGAATACAAATGGTAATATTTATTACAGCTTAATTTTGTTGTGTTCAGTCTCTTTAAACATTAAATTGTCCATTTATGTAGCATTTTTGCATTCACTAAAACTGCATGGGTAGTTTTTTAGTTCACAGCATGCATTGCATAGGACTGAATTAAGAGACTGTGTTATTTTATGCAGTTTTGAGGGAAAGACTTATTAGTGTGTATTGTTCATTAAATTTAATCTTTAATTTTAATATCATTTTTATTTTGTGGTTATGTGAACATACGAAATAAGCTCAATTAAATAATAATAATAAATCAAAGAAATACATTTAATGCAGAATAAGTAATTTGAATTGTTCATGTTTGTTTTTGCATTTAACACATGCATTTAATTGTCATGTCAAAATAAAGATAACATATTTAAATAAATACATTTAATTAATTAAATACAATACAATAAAAAGAAACGAGTGAATAAAAAAAACCTTGAAAATGAAGCTTACTCTTAGCGCCGTTAAGCAAACTGCTTTTTCTTTTTGACTTTATGTTGAAATATGAGCCGAACAGCTGGTGAAATTCGCTCAGTGGTTCTGTATTGGAGTTGCACAACGCTGTGCATTCATCAGTCCTCGACCCTGCCAAGTTCTGCAGAGGCGCTCTGGAGTCTGATAGCACATGTGAGGGAGCCGCTGTGATGGAGTTCTGTGTATTGTTTGTAGTAAGAGAGCCGCCTCAGGCCCGACAGGTCTCTTTCCTTCTGAGCTGCTGTTCTGACGCGCTTCCCGCTGTCATTAAAGACGCAGGAGAATCACATACGAACCCTCGCTGTCCTGCACCGTTACGGATCACATGCACAGACGCTGCTGACAGTTAAAGAGCATTCAGAAGCAGCCCAACAGGGGAAGCACGAAAACTGACAAGCGCTCGCTCAGCCTCATGAATTCAAACCAGGTTTTGTGTTAGTTTTATTCTAGGAGTGCTTTTTTAATGTTCTGCTGAGAAGGCCTGACGCAGTGAGCACTGAAGTAAACTAAAAAGTAAACACGCCCCGACAATCTCTAAGAATATCAAGAAAAAATGAGTTAGAATTTTGTGTTTCGTGCTGTTCGTTTCAAAGTCCATTTCTGGACAGATTCTAAGTGAATGGTTTTGGCCCGTTGCTATGCAGTGTCCAGGATGTTTTAGTGGGTTGCCAAGGTGTTGCTATGCCGTTGATAAAGTGTTCTCGGTATGTTTTTGTACATTCCTCTGCCATTTCTAGTTGTTCTGAATGTTGTTTTTAAAGCTTAGTGCTAAGTCTGATGTATTATGGGTGGTTGCCAAGGTGTTGCTATGCATTTGCTAACGTGTTATGAATGGTGTTGTATGTTGTGACTGGTTGCCAGGGCATTGTTTTGCAACTAGTAAGATTTTAGATGTGCTGCTAAGTGTTTTGAATATTTTACTGAATAACTCATTGCTATAGAGTATCTAGGATTTTCTGTTTGGTTGCCAAGGTGTTGCTACGCAGTTGATAAAGTGTTCTCAGTACGTTTCTGTTTATTCCTCTGCCATTGCTAATCATTCTGGATGTTGTTCATTTTTAAGCTTGTTGCGATGTCTAAAAGTATTATAGGTGGTTGCCAGGATGTTGCTATGCAGTTGCTAAGGTGTTATGAATGGCTGTACTTGTTGCGTTACGGCTGTTATGGGTGATAGGGTGTTTTTAACTTCTTCTTATATTTATGTGTGTTGCTAAGTGTTCTGAATATTTCTATAAATAACTCATTGATAGACAGTGGCCATAACTAAGTGTTTTAGCTTGTTGCTATGCAGTGTCTAGAGTGTTATAGCTGGTTGCTAGGGCGTTGCCATGGATTTACTAAAGTGTTCTGGATGCTTTTACTTGTGGCTAATTTATTGATCCGCCTTAATTGTTCTCTTTTCTCTTTTACATTTTCCTCTGATAGATCTGTGCTATTCTCAGTCTACAGTATTTGTAGGTTTTTATTTATTTTTGTGTCACCTTGTGACCTACAGCAGTAATAACACACCTCTCCTCAAGACACACGATCTGGGAATTCTATCATTCATTCACATCAACATCATACGAGCAGTAATAATAATAACGCTGGTCTCAGCTAACGGCGCTGCTTATTAAAGTGCACTGAAATGCAGTCGGTTCTGCTCTAGCACGGCGTTAAAGAAGCGGCTGTCATCAGACCACACAACAGCCTGCCGATCGATATCACAACATGTTTTCTTCATTGCCTGACAGCAGGTTTCTTGAGATAAAGCCACAGGTCAGACGTCCATATAGGATACTTGATGCTCACTCAGCAAGACTGGAGAAGAAAAAGTTCACCGTGACTGAAGAACCTGGACATTTCTCATAAAAAGTCCTGTGGAGAAATAAAAACAGACGCAGTCAGTGGCTGCAGCTTGAGCTGTATGTTGAGAAATGTTTATAGTGAGACTGATTTGGATTTTAAGTCAGCCTGAGCACAGTTTTCAGACATTGTTGACGTCTTATAAAGCAGGACTTTTTTTGGCTGTTCCAAAACTATTCCAATAAATAGCATCAAAGAGAAACACTGTTAAATATATATATATATATATATATATATATATATATATATATATATATATATATATATATATATATATATATATATATATTAGAGCATTTATGTAAAAATAATTCTGTCACTTACTGATAGCAATAAATATTATGAATTGTTTATTTTACAAAATCACAACTTCTCGTATTCCTTTCATTTTTCCCAGCCTCATAATTTTCAATTTGTCAGAATCATCTGTCAGCACAAGCTGTGATATGAATGAAAAGGTGGTTATTTTCCATCCCTGCAAACCTCTAATGGAACCTTTAATTATAATGCATGTCAAATTGCCCTTAATATCAGTGGCAAGTCATAATTTGTTGGTCTGACATTGTCGTTTTCAAATTTCCCAGGCAATTTACTGAATTCTGCACATTGTGATTTCTTGGTTAACTCGCTGACCTTATTTCTTTGTTTTGAATATTTATTTTAAATATTGGAGACATTGTGTTTGATGTGCATTGTATATGATCATCTCCGTAATAATTTACTGAATTAAAACCCCTCAGTTGCACGGAGTGGATGGAAATGAATAAAAGAATAAGAGAATAAAAACACTTTCCTGACACGATGCATTTGATATTTAATTAATACCACTGAGAATGAAGAAAATGCTTCAAAAACCCCACTGAATATTTAAAGATCTATAGGATTTTTCTGGGTGACACGTATATAATAAGAAAGCGTGAGTTTGCCAGTTATCATAGTAATAACAACTGAAGTAGAACCGTACAAAACATTTGGTTACTTGAAATAAAATAAATAGAATTTATAATTTCTCATTATTTAACATAACTTTATATGCTAAAATAACAAATACCCAAATTAAAAAATAAATAGAAAATTAAATTAAAACATCTTAAAAATGTAAGAAAGCAAAAACAATTGAAATGTTGTTAAAATCAATTAAAATAATTAAAAATAAAAATCATAAATGCTATATATATATAATGTGTGATATGTGTACTGAATATTTATTAGTGTATAGAAATAAATGCACGTGTATATATATATATATATATATATATATATATATATATATATATATATATATATATATAAAAATACATAATATATATATATATAATCTCTGACACACACACACTTTTCTGATTTCTAGACAGCAAATGTGCTTCGTTCTTTATACTGAGATGTATTTCCATGAAATGCCAGTGATATGTGTATGAAGACACTGAATAATTTGAGGTGTGAACGTTATTTCTAATCTGGCTCACACATGTCTAGATAAAGCTCAGGAATCTGCTCTTAAACTCCTGAATGATGGCGTATCTGACTGCGTGTGCTTACAACGTCAACTAGATTATCGACGCTGAGACTTCATCTTTCCACAGTCTTTGATTTCCCAAAGCCCTTTAATTCTGTGAAATCCTTTCGCTCGTGTTAAGGCCGCCGCTATTGTGGCTGCCAGGCTGTTTTGGGTGGACGCTGCACTTTGCAATTTTTTTGCTCGCAAAGATTTACATTCAAGAAGGGATCGGAGCTGCTGTATGGAAACTAGAGCATAGCTGGAAGCTCATACCCCGCCGGCCGTCTTGTGAGAGAACGGTAACAGCAAATACTATGAGATTTACCCACTAGATCATAAACGAGGCGTCTTGTTCGCTTTCACAGACCTGTTATAAAAGAGCATCTCACGGCTCTGTCAGAAGATGCTGCTGCTTTCAGTATCACTGAACATGTGGGAAGCGCCAGTGATATTAACGCCTAACATCCCCTCGGGATCACCCGCCGCTCACCCGTTACTCCAAGGAGGTGTTACTCCAATGAGCTCGTGGGAATTATTAGCGATTCATGATATAACCGCCTGCTGCGGATGAGGCTAGACGAAACGGGACCGGCTATGTTACAAATAAACGTTCTTCCAGTAACGTTATTTAACCTTCGGTCGACGTTCTCTATTCTGCAAAAACGTACGCTTTGTTTTGTTTGGAATACTGTCAAACATTTCAAGTGCCCCCATTGTGAGTAACGAAGGGTTGATACTTTTGACAGGGTGACCTGCACGCAAGCTCAAAAACAACCTTTTAATATGCGTTAAACTGATTCATTTACTGATTCACTCAACGGAACAGATTCAGAACTTTGCAGGATGTTTTCATTCGCTGAGAGATGCACAAAAGCTCGGTTTCTAAAATAAGCTCGTCTTTCGAAAGTAACACGGCCGTCATTTTTGCGAAAATGATAACATTTTCTTTTAGGTTCGCATAACCCGCATTTTTACTTTTAAATGGACATTCAGTGGACATGTCTACACATGTCTCATGACCAATTCATACGTATTTCGCCAGGTGGCTAATTCGTAGAAATTAGCGCTCGTACGATGTTGACAGAAAGAATAAAATAATTGGAAGCGAACGATGGCCGAAAACCCTGTGCATTCAATTTACAGATGGTTGCAACCAGTTTTGTGTTAAAAACAAGGCGGAAGAGATGTTTGCTGGCTGACAAGTGCATCAAACTAAACCCCGAATATCTTATTTGTCGGCACTGAACCTGACGGCTGGACTGTGCGTGCGGTCCTGATCATACTGGATGCGTGAGGAGAAGCGGGGAGCTTTAAAAGGCCCAGCTGAGTTGGCATTTTTCTTTTTCTCCTCTAGCGTTACGTGCCTCAGCGAGAAACAGCTGTTGAGCGTCATGCCACTTGATGATCATGTGCATTTGTTTTGACAGCTACCCGATGACTTCTGCTCACGCTGAACACCCCGAACATACGCTGCGTCCCAGCCCTCAAACGATACGCTCTGAACAGCATGCATGATTAGAGTCGGTGCTTCCCAAGCGGATGTGCATCCCGCCACGAAAACATTATTACTATAATATATCGCTTCCAGAGCATTTCAATATATTGCTCACAAGTCCTTTCTGCACCGGAGGATGTTTCGGATTTTGATGGTTCTCTTTTTGATTTTTTATGTTGTAGATAAAAATGTAGGGTTGGCATTATTTTGACTTTTTTCTCTTGGAGTCTGTTACAATTTAGAAATATTTTCTTGTAATTTTGAGGATTAAAAGTCAGAATCGGAAGTTAAAAAGTCACAATTACCTTTTATTTTTATTAAACGTGGTTTATTTATGCGGTGTAAACAATCTAGTCAGAGTTACGACTGTTTTTCGCTCAACTGGAAGATAACATTTAACAGTTCAGACTGAAATTCTTTGACCGAAACAAGCTTGTCGTAATTCTGACCACTTTCTTGTGATTGTGATCACAGTTTGGGCTTCGTTTCTCTGTCGTCCGTTTATTTCTCTCAGTTTATATCTTTTCATTTGATCTATATTCTGACGTTTTTCTCAGTTTTAAGGAAACAATGTCTGAATTGTGAAAGGTAACACGCAATTCTAAGCAAAAAAATAGATTGCGAGATAGCTATTGTTTTTTTGCATTTTTTAGTTTTTTTTATTTTATGTAATTCTGAGGAAAAAAGTCCAAATTGTAAGATGAAAAGTAGCTATTGGTTTTTCTTATTGTTTATTTTTTTTATTTTATGTAATTATGAGGAAAAAAAAAAAATCCAGATTGTATTTTTATTTTTTTAAATTTATGTAATTCTGAGAAAAAAGTCAAAATTGTGAGAGAAAAAGTAACTATTGTTTATTTATTTTTTATTTTATTTTATGCAATTCTGATTGCGAGATAAAAAGTAGCTATAGTTTTTTTAATTTTGAAGTTTTTTATTTTGCGTAATTCTGATGAAAAAAGTCACAATTCTGTTTTTATTTTATATATTTTTACGTGTTTCTGAGAAAAAGTCAAAATTGTGAGATAAAAAATAACAATTCGGTTTTCATTTCATGCAATTTTGAGGAAAAAAAAAATTGTGAGATAAATAAAAATGAAAAAGTCATAATGAGCTTTATTTTTTCTATTCTATTCTATTCCCTGGTAGAATCCAGCTTGTATCACACAAATTCTGAAAAAGCCCTAAACTAAGTCCGTTAGTCCAAGCAACAAAAGAAGTGCGATTTATTGAAAATGCGGCTCATGATTAGTGTCGCGTTTTCGCTCAGCGACAGAAGCGGCGCACTTCAACTTGAAACGTCCGCTAGATCTCAGAAGTTCACCGACGGCGCTTTGAAGGCTTCTTTAACACGGGACGGCGAGAAACAGAGACGGACGGAGAGGGATACGTGCTAATCACACCGAGCGCCTGCCAGCGCGCCGGCCCTTTATCACGCTCACAATGGGGCCACGCTGACATTAAGCTCCATCACTGTCAGCGTCTCAATGGAGAACACATCATCTATCACCTGACTCCGGAAACACCGGCTCTCCTCCACGGCTGATACCACAATCCCGTTTCTTCCTCGCTTCAGCCAGAGAGGAAGAGCAAAAAACCAGCCGGGTTTTATCGCGTAATATAAAAGATAAGAGACAGAGAGCCGGCTGAGAAAGGTCAGGCCGAGGCGGTTAAGCAACGGGATGAACAGGCAGTGAAGGTCACGGAGATGTTGGATGAGATCCGCTTCACTATAATGACATCTGAGCCCCTGAGTTTAATTGTGCCACTGCGATATCTGTCCACCTTTTGGATCCGGTCCCACCGGAGCTCCTGCCGAGGAAAGTTTCAATCGCTTTTATACCGTAAGAGATGTTTTCACACGCCGGTGAGGAGATCATCTGCTGACCTTTGACCTCGTGCGCCCGACTGGTATTTGCATACGGCTTTTAACAGCAGACGCTGTTATCGAGAGACGCTTATGGGAGTTTTTGCGTGTGGCAGATGCTTCTATAAAGTGACTTTCACTAGAGGAATGCGAGCCGACGATATTTATATTGCATTATAAATGAGAGTCAAGCGTGCTATTCAGAAAGGCGTCTGTTGAGGAAAAAGACCGGCATAAACTAGCACGGACCAGCAAAGGACCATCTTAGCTTCAAAACTTCTCTAAACATCACTTTATTCTGAGCAAGTGCAATTTAATTCTCTGCCTTCTCCTAAAATATCAGAAACATGTAAGTAAACGTTGTCTTTGGAGGCGCATTTAAGGCAAATCATGCACGATTTTAGCCTTAATAGTCGGTCGGATCTGTAAAAGCCCTTTTTGTAAAATTGTAAATGTAACACTGAAATATGTGATGACCTTTGACCTTTACCTGTATTTTTATATGGCTTGTACGATTGTGCTTTAATTATTAAAACGTGCATTAAAGTTTGGCGTCAGTACGGTGTTTTTGCAAGAAGTCCTCCTGCTCATCTGTATTTTTAGATTAAAAAAAAAGCTGTTTTCTATGTGAATGTGTGTTAAAGTGTAACTAATATATGCGATCAAGTCTGAATTTTCTGCTTCGTTCCTCCAGTCTTCGGTGTCATTTCTGATCTTCTGATCAGCGTTTTTGTGGAAACCGATGCATTCGATGTTTCAGGATTCTCTAAAGAGCATTCGAAAGGTTTTGCATCCTTTTCGGACTCTAAGCATTAATGCTTTTCTAAATATGCCCCAAATCTTGAACGGCAGCGTGCATCGAATTTGGACGACGAAGGTGATGCATCCTCACCATTTTTTACAGCAAGTGTGTATATCTTCTGCTGTCTTTCTTCACACCGCCGTACAGCTGCTGCAGATGTGGCCTCAGTAATGCACTTTGTCGAGCGTCTCCGTGCTTTGATGTTTGCAGAGCTTCTCTCGGCTCCAGAGCTCATGTACTCATGCATTTCGCCTCGAGCCGCTTTATGCAGCAGTTCTCTGTGGACTCACGGACAAGCTCCTCACTCACACCGACTGCTTCCACGCGCACACTTATAATGCGATCTCTGCCCTGGAGCCGGTGTAAACCTGGTACTGGGACTGTTAATGCGATTACGCTCATCATTAGCAATCACGGCACGGTACCGTGTAGGTTTAATTGTGCTTTAAATGCATCGTGTGCATGAGCTGTATACGTTTGTGCTTGCATGAAGCGATGCAGTCGGGGGTTCAATAAATAAACACATCGCTAAAATTAATCATTTCCTGTAGTTCGGTAACTAAGCTTTGATATGGAGTTGATGTTGCTTGTACATCGGCTTCAAATGTGGCTCAATCAGTCAGAATTTTGAGGCAGCGATCTGTTTAATAATGTGGGTTTTTTGCTTTTCAAATGCTGTCAGAAATGCATCCAGGACTTTGATTCCGTCCCACAGGGTTTCCAGCAGCTTGACCAAATGTTAAATAATCTGTCTCTCATCTAATCTGACCACCACGCACCGATTCACCTCCACAAGCAGCTCACATGTGAAACTTTGTCCTCCTTAAAGCCATATTACGCACGAAAATTCATCACGCCGATCCCAAACTTGCGCGAACGGCTTTTTCTTCTTCTGTGGAACACAGCAGAAGATCGAACAAGTCTGTCCTTGTCGAAAAAGAATAGCTGGTTGGTTAAAAAAACTAAATTTTGAGAAAAAATTAAAATGCCGTCGGACTCCTTTGTGTTGAGTTCAATGCATTACTAATTATTTGAATGAATGCACTAATTTCTGAGGGACACACACGTTTTTAATTAAAAGGTACTTCACTGTAACGCACTTTAAAGGAATATACTGAATTTTGCACATTTACTGGGAAGCTAATAGCAGGTAAATGAAAACGTGTTATAGTTTAATTTTATATTAAATATTAGCTTAACTCTTTTCTTGATCTTTATAATTACTTCTTTGGAAACAGATACCGTCGGCCATTTCTGTGAAAAGCTACGCTACGTATATTTGAATGCACACGTTTTTTAATCAAGTTGCGAAGTGCAATCAAGCGCTTTACATGTGCTTAGGAATATCAGTTAAGAAGTCCGTTACGAGCGCACTTGCGTGCTTTTACAAGAAGGCCACTCGACTTGTAGGTGAGTAAATCTTTTTAAAGTTAGACATAAAACAGCGCTTTTATAAACGCGCTCTAAACCGTGAAAAAATCCCCCAGCGAGCCTGAGAACTAGCGGAGAGCCGTGGCTTTATGGGGGCTCTGATGAGGTGCTATTAGCTTCAGGTGCCTCATCAGAGTCTGTGAGCGGGACTCAGTATCTGTGCCGCCCGCCCGAGGGGTAATAGCCGACTAACGGGTCATGATGACACAGAAGTAGATCCTGCTTCACATTCGCCTCTAAGCATCACGCTCTTCCCGCCGTCTCCAGACACTTGTTACCGCTCGCAGCTTCTTCCAGAAGACTGTGTGGAGGTTTCAGTGAAGTCGAAGTCATTCAAATCGATCAAAAGCGCCAGCGAGGACATTTATGCCGTTACGAGAGATTTCGGTTTCGAATAAAAGCTGTTCTTTTGAACTATTCGTGCAAATGAAATGTCGCCGTTTCCGCAAAAGTGATGATAATCAGAAATGCTTGAGCAGCCAATCAGGTTTCTGAAGGATCGTGTGACACTGAAGACGGGAGTTATGATGCTAAAAGTTCATCTTTGGCCACGGGAATAAATTATACTTTACACGCGTTCATATAGAAGACAGCTTTGTTGAGTTTTAAAAATATATTTTACCGTCTTTAATGATCTTCGAAAGCAAGGGCCCAAACGTTTATGCATGTTGTAATAATTAAAACATACAATTGTAAAATGCATATACAATTATAGGCAAAGGTCATCATGCATTTAAATGTAAAATTTTTACAAAAAAGGGTTTTAATTATCTTGCCACTGCAAAGACAGAGGATAAAATCTTGCTTAATTTGATTTGAAAGCTACTAAAAATACTCTAAAGACAATGTTTAGTTACTAAGTAACAATGCTGTAAATTCAGCAATAAATTACATTTTAATGAACGAATGGCAATTTTATGAATTTTATATTTTATAAAGTTGTCTTATAAAGTTCAGATTTGTGCACATAATGTTTATATGATAAGTTACGTAATTTGTGAATATTGTATTAATTATTCTGGTTGAAATAGAGTTTTCTTGAACGCCATACTACAATATTTAAAAAAACAACTAAAAATCACCCATTGTTAGGCTTTTTTCATCCGTTACGTTTTCTGATTTGACATCATTTTTCACAAACGACCACTTCGAGGCATCTTACTGTAATATTTTTACTCAAGAGAAGGTGAGGTTTCAGTGTTTTATCTTAATTAGACATCGCAAGCGCTCATGTTCAAGGACAGAAATCAATCATTCAGCTCTCGACTTCAGCGCATCTCAAGCAGGCAGGTGACGTTACCAATGAAAAAAAAATCACTGCAGAAATCATTATAAAACATGCATCCGATTATCAAAGTCTCTTTAAACTCAGCCGTTCATCTGAGCCGCTCGACTATTTGTATTTTTTGCAGCATCTGATCCTGTGAGGAAACTGAGGCGCGAAAAAGCAACGTCAGCTGACGGATACGGGACTTTAAACGTGCGGATGGAAACAAATAATGCATTGTACATGCATGTTAATAACAAGCGTTTCTCATCCCCTGCCGATGGAAATATTCTGTAGCAGTTATGTTTTGCCTGCATCGTTGTGAGCAGATGGAGACGGACTCCGATTCGATTGGACAGCCGCCTGTAATTGATGGACCGGCATCTGCTGTGCTTCAGGATTCATCTGCCAGTAGTCACTGCATCGAAGGAGAACATCCCTCCATTCATTCAGAGCCGGAGAGTGACGGACACGTTCACGCGCTCAACATCATGTCCTCTGTCAGCTCTCGAGGACGGCTTTAGTCCTGGGAGGTTCTTGGTGTCCGTCACCTCCAGTCGCCCGTTTCTCAAATAAAAAAACAATCGAAATATTAAGAAAGACGCTTGCGGAGCTGGAATGGATTAACATGCGCCGATGCGCACCTGTAGGAGTTTGCTTAAGACCACAGACTCAACTCATAACCGCTCTTTTAGAATTAGAAACAGAACATGGCCTTTTCTCCAGCCTTGTGTTTCTTCTACTACAGGAAGCTGGGTTTTTGTTCAATATTCTTAATACTTTGCATTTTTCTGCCCTTGTGTCAGACTTTCAATCTTCAATGAAATAAAATAAAAACCAAACTTAAAAATATATTGAAAAAAACGCAGCGTAAAAATATAATTACCACAATAAACCTACAATTTTGGCATAAAGTGTTGAAGTGCTACGTTTATATTTTATGTTTATATGTCATGTCCAAAGCCTGCTTAAACAGGCAAGCCAATAAATAAAATAAATAAATACCATCTGTGATAACTTTTGCAAAAAACATCAGCTGTAATTAAATGTTACTAGAGTGACATTTACAAGTTTAAATGAAACTTAATTTATTAATAACTAATTTGATTAACTATTTTTTGTTAGCTGAAATGTAACGAATCTCAAAATGACAGAGATGTGAATTCTGACGTTGCTAAAAACAGCATTATTTTAGTGTTTTCTGCGCAATGTTTTATGCAGCTTAACTTCAAAGCCGTGCATAATGTTTTTTATTATTGTTTCTCTCTGAAACGGGTCGATTTTTAAAAATGTATTTATTCATATTTTCATTAAAAAAACGTGGTGTGCTCTGATTGGTCAGTTATTCAGTGCACTGTGATTGGTTGAATACCTAAAGCATGTGACGGAAATAGTACGCCCCTTACCATATTTGGAAACATTACAGCATATATATATATATATATATATAATATATACACCCAGAGACACTCCCATCATACGACCCCTTTAGATGAATAACTAATGAATAGAAGAATAGAATAGAATAGAATTTTGTTTAATCTAGGCTTGAACTGTCCACCTCTCATCACTCTTACCAAACAAAGTACGTTCATATTCGAGGCATACGAAATGAAGATGCAAGAAAAAAAGTCCAGCAGGTTCTTCCTTTCAGTTGGTGAAAGCTGTGATTTTACATTTGTGTGTGTGTTAAAGACAAAAAGCAAACACACAACGTGTCCTGTCGAATTTCCGCTGTGGTAAAAAGTGTATTCTTTGATAGAAGTGTAGCAGATATATTTAGGTGAAATGTCTTAAACAGCGCACTTATTAAAGTATTTTGCCTTTCTCCCCACAGAAGTAAAAAATAGCCACTTCCATTTAATATAATAATATAAAAAAATTTTTAAAGAGCAAAAGAATGTGGAAATTGGGCTTTAGAAACCCTCCTTTTGTGTTTCCCCGCTAGAAAGCGAGTCTGGGACATCATGGGAAGTCATTTCCATTCACTCGTCTTTTTAACATTTTAATTTCAGGATCTGTTGTGCGTCGCTTTTCGGTTCCTTTCAATTATGAGTCTGAAGTTTTAGCCGGAACATTAAAACACTACACAGTTTATGATCAGCTTCTTTTTTTAATAAAATAACATTACCACTTTATACTGCATTAGGGAATTAAAATGCAACTCTACGCACATTTCCTTTTTCTTTAGAAGACGTTCGTGTCTTGCATGAATTACAGATGCTCATCAATGTGTTTTCAATCTAGATGTTTTCTTGGATTTCTCGTCGCACCTGAAACCATCCCGGCGATTGAAACGCTGTTGTGTGCAGCAGAATAATTTAATAGCAGCTGTGCGCTTGTTTTTTTGTTATTACAGTCATTTCCACGCTGCTACCGTATTCTGTTATTGCCTTCGATAAAAGCCTTTCAGCAACGCACAGGGTGATGTCCGTATACGTAATCATGGCCATAAAGACGCAATTATTAATATGCAATGATACTAATTTCAGCCGCTGTGACTGGGAGGAGGTGATTTGTAACCTATAATTTGAATGTGACCTACTAGCCGTGTTTTGATGTATTTCTCTCAGACGTTCTTTGATATTTAGTTTCTTCCTGCGTGCATCGCACAGAGGCCTGAACTGTGCTTAATTATTTTGTCATCTCACACCTTACCAAACAAATCACGCTCGTATTCACGGCATACGAAATGAAGGTGCGGGATAATGAGGAAGACCTGAGATGTGAGTTTTAAATCAAAAAGCCCAGGATCTTTAACCAAACAGCCGATTGGGGCAAGTTGTCACGCGTTTTTATGCATTTTGTGCAGCAGATTGTTTATCTCAGGTAGTGAAGAACATGATTTAGTATGTTTTGTGCTTAAGACGAAAAACAAACACATAATGTGTCCTGTTTAATTTTTTTTTCACCATAACTCAATGTAGTAAAAAAAAAAAAAAAAAAATATATATATATATATATATATATATATATATATATATATATATATATAAACAAAAAAAAAATATATATATATATATAATTTTATATAGAATTCAGTGTAGCAAGTTTATATAATCTTAATAAACATATCATAATTTAATATTAATATAAACATATTTAAATATAAATAAATATATAAAATATAAGTTATATTAATAATTCAAAATAATATTTTAAACTTTTATTGTAGCAGATATATGTATGTAAAATTTAAACAAACGACCTTTGAACCAAAATCGATAAAAACATTTCACCCATATTTTAACTGTTTTTAGAAATCAAAAAAATGTAAGAAATGGTCACTTTGTTTTCATTTAACATGCTTTATGCATGTATAAAATCACTTTAATCAACTTATTTTCAACAAATACTCAAACTGGATGTCTTGATTTTACTTTTTATGAGAAAATAAATAAATAAAATAATAAAAAAAAAAAAAAAATATATATATATATATATATATATATATATATATATATATATATTTTTTTTTTTAAACCTTTTTGAATTTGTCCATTAGGCAATCACTTTGTTTACATATTCATAATTGTTTTTGATAGTATTTCACATTTGAAATGAAAGTATTTTCCCATGCAGTGGTAAATTTTGAGATTTTGGACTCTTGTGCTTGTCATAAATATTTTTTAGACTTCTCAAGTGTTCGTTTTACGGCAGTTTATATGTCGGACCTGTCGATTTCAGTTCTAGTACATATCTTTAGATTTGTATTCTCCACTTCGGCATCTCAGTATAGCAGAAGTGTTTTGTTTCTTTCATGATCATCTCCTCATAACTCATCAGGTTACTGAATCAAATCACAAGCACAATAATAACAGAGCATTTCAATGAAGTCGCAAGAAAATGAAGTTCGATATCTAAAACGCCTGCCCGATTAAACATTTAGCAGACAGTAACATTTTCCACTTTTAACTCCACGATCCAGGATTTCATTTCCTCTCGAATCCTTCTGGAAGCGGTTGTTTATCTCTCATAGGGTGCTTTCTCCCTCCAGCGGACCTGTTGTTTCTAATGATAGCCCTGGACTCAGAATCCCCACGGAGTGTTTGGTCTCCAAACATGACTGACGTGTGTTCGAAGCGGATCGAGCGTCACGTACGCACACGCCAGAGCGCAGGTTCATCGACTCAGAGCCGGAGAAGAGCAGATGTTTCCAGGTGAACGCTGGGGAAACACTGGGGGAAACTGCTGAGAGATGATACTAAAAAAAACAGTCATTATAAAAATATATGATCAGCTTCCCATTAATTGCAATACACAGTGTTCTCAAAAAACTCTACAGCTTTTTCCCGAAGAGACCTTTCCCTCTCTTTCAACTCTAATGCATTTCGTTAAAGGCCGTTTTTCCAAATGAGCTTCATCTCCGCCTCGATATCACCAGCACACCCCGAGCTTCACAGATGTACCCCATCTATACTTGACCGGCTCCGTTCATTATTATTGCGCTTTATATATTTGCGCCAATAGTTTTCAGTTGCAATAGGCGTTCGTTTCTAGTTTTACTCATATCTTCAATATGAAGTCTTCTACTGAGCGCTTTGTTGATATCATTCACTTTTGTTTATATGGAAACATTATGAAAAAAAAAAGCCAAGTTATAGATGATTTATGACGATTTATTTATAAAAAAATGAACTTAACTTAATCGAATTATGTGAAAATATTTATAGTGAATTGTTTTCCGTAAAATACAGCGAAGGGCAACTACTCTATCAGCATACGTTGATTGCAATTACGTTTTCATAAAGGTGTACATTTGCAAATGAAGCATTCATCAAACGAACTTTGCGTTCATTCGGATACGTTTGCAAAACATTGGTCTGACGAGGCCCGTTTTGAATTAGTTCGCTTTTGTTGATGCATTAGAGTTCAACGTGGCTTTGCTTTTCTCTTTTGATCGCTCCATAAATAACTGTCAGAGCGTTATAGAAATCACCCGAATGATATCAGAACATATGATGCTGTTAAGTGAACGCTACTGAAGAAAAAAAACGGATGTGTTTATATTGTAACGGAAAGCTACAGATGAAAATAGATAAAATAAACATTCAAGTATGTGTTTCGGGTGTTTTCTTTCTGTTACGGAAACTCAAAATTGGCTGGTGCATGAAAAAACAAAGCATGCCTGTAGAGTCTTGCCTCCAAATGACTTCTGTGTAAGAGTTGAGAGGAAAGCAAATAACGAGTGGATGTATTAAAAAAAAAACATGTCTGGCAAGACTGCAACATCTCAACTGGAGAATCTTACATCCAGTTCAACAACCGAGTTTTGCATAGAAATTAAAAATGGCAGCGTCGTAAAAGCACGGTGCGTTTTGGGTTCGGCAAAATAAGAATAACGTATAACGCATAACGTTAAGCCTATTTTTAGGAGCGCCGGTGCCGCGAGGAACATTATATTACCACAGATAAAGTGTCTGACAGAAATCACTGCAGTAGGTGGGCTGAGAAATCACCCACTTCAGTAAACGAAGACCAAATATTCCTGAGCCCCACATTTTTGCATTGTTTTCGCAACTCAACTCAAATTTGTGAGTTGGTAACTCGAAAAAATTAAGTTGTATTATTACCGTTATTTGACCTGTTCATTTCAAGATTTCATACAATTGGTACAACTTGGAGTGAAACGATAACGTATGGGTTAAAGCGGATAGAGCTTCAAAGTAAGACACACACCTAGGATTGCTTGGGGGTGAGCAAATTATGGGCTAATTTTCATTATTCGTATCATGTCGTATTATTTAACAAGAACCCCCAAGTTAAAGAACTAAATAGGAGAGATCTTAACTGAGTATTTATTATTTGTTCGTTTTGCAAAATAGCATTTTTAGAGCTGAGAGAATTAGAGGACATGCACATGCTCTCGACAGATCGCAGCGATTCCAGAGAGAGAGAGAGAGAGAGAGAGAGAGAGAGAGAGAGAGAGAGAGAGAGAGAGAGAGAGAGAGAGAGAGAGAGAGAGAGAGAGAGAGAGAGAGAGAGAGAGAGAGAGAGAGAGAGAGAGAGAGAGAGAGAGAGAGAGAGAGAGAGAGAGAGAGAGAGAGAGAGAGAGAGAGAGAGAGAGAGAGAGAGAGAGAGAGAGAGAGAGAGAGAGAGAGAGAGAGAGAGAGAGAGAGAGAGAGAGAGAGAGAGAGAGAGAGAGAGAGAGAGAGAGAGAGAGAGAGAGAGAGAGAGAGAGAGAGAGAGAGAGAGAGAGAGAGAGAGAGAGAGAGAGAGAGAGAGAGAGAGAGAGAGAGAGAGAGAGAGAGAGAGAGAGAGAGAGAGAGAGAGAGAGAGAGAGAGAGAGAGAGAGAGAGAGACAGAGAGAGAGAGAGAGAGAGAGACAGAGAGAGAGAGAGAGAGAGAGAGAGAGAGAGAGAGAGAGAGAGAGAGAGAGAGAGAGAGAGAGAGAGAGAGAGAGAGAGAGAGAGAGAGAGAGAGAGAGAGAGAGAGAGAGAGAGAGAGAGAGAGAGAGAGAGAGAGAGAGAGAGAGAGAGAGAGAGAGAGAGAGAGAGAGAGAGAGAGAGAGAGAGAGAGAGAGAGAGAGAGAGAGAGAGAGAGAGAGAGAGAGAGAGAGAGAGAGAGAGAGAGAGAGAGAGAGAGAGAGAGAGAGAGAGAGAGAGAGAGAGAGAGAGAGAGAGAGAGAGAGAGAGAGAGAGAGAGAGAGAGAGAGAGAGAGAGAGAGAGAGAGAGAGAGAGAGAGAGAGAGAGAGAGAGAGAGAGAGAGAGAGAGAGAGAGAGAGAGAGAGAGAGAGAGAGAGAGAGAGAGAGAGAGAGAGAGAGAGAGAGAGAGAGAGAGAGAGAGAGAGAGAGAGAGAGAGAGAGAGAGAGAGAGAGAGAGAGAGAGAGAGAGAGAGAGAGAGAGAGAGAGAGAGAGAGAGAGAGAGAGAGAGAGAGAGAGAGAGAGAGAGAGAGAGAGAGAGAGAGAGAGAGAGAGAGAGAGAGAGAGAGAGAGAGAGAGAGAGAGAGAGAGAGAGAGAGAGAGAGAGAGAGAGAGAGAGAGAGAGAGAGAGAGAGAGAGAGAGAGAGAGAGACAGAGAGAGAGAGAGAGAGAGAGAGAGAGAGAGAGAGAGAGAGAGAGAGAGAGAGAGAGAGAGAGAGAGAGAGAGAGAGAGAGAGAGAGAGAGAGAGAGAGAGAGAGACAGAGAGAGAGAGAGAGAGAGAGAGAGAGAGAGAGAGAGAGAGAGAGAGAGAGAGAGAGAGAGAGAGAGAGAGAGAGAGAGAGAGAGAGAGAGAGAGAGAGAGAGAGAGAGAGAGAGAGAGAGAGAGAGAGAGACAGAGAGAGAGAGAGAGAGAGAGAGAGAGAGAGAGAGACAGAGAGAGAGACAGAGAGAGAGAGAGAGAGAGAGAGAGAGAGAGAGAGAGAGAGAGAGAGAGAGAGAGAGAGAGAGAGAGAGAGAGAGAGAGAGAGAGAGAGAGAGAGAGAGAGAGAGAGAGAGAGAGAGAGAGAGAGAGAGAGAGAGAGAGAGAGAGAGAGAGAGAGAGAGAGAGAGAGAGAGAGAGAGAGAGAGAGAGAGAGAGAGAGAGAGAGAGAGAGAGAGAGAGAGAGAGAGAGAGAGAGAGAGAGAGAGAGAGAGAGAGAGAGAGAGAGAGAGAGAGAGAGAGAGAGAGAGAGAGAGAGAGAGAGAGAGAGAGAGAGAGAGAGAGAGAGAGAGAGAGAGAGAGAGAGAGAGAGAGAGAGAGAGAGAGAGAGAGAGAGAGAGAGAGAGAGAGAGAGAGAGAGAGAGAGAGAGAGAGAGAGAGAGAGAGAGAGAGAGAGAGAGAGAGAGAGAGACAGAGAGAGAGAGAGAGAGAGAGAGAGAGAGAGAGAGAGAGAGAGAGAGAGAGAGAGAGAGAGAGGGAGAGAGAGAGCTGGATCCTCTACTTTCATTGGGCTCATTGAGGTTTCAACTCGCGACACGAGCGGCTGTCCGTCACTATCTCCTGCTGAAAATGATCCTCAAATACAGCTGTCTGCTGGGATTGCTGCTCTGCGGCTGTCAAGGTAAACACATCAGCCTTTACGCGTTCGGGTGGGCGCCGAGCAGCGGGCGTAACTTGTCGTGTTTGAGGGTTTCGGGCGCCGTATGGACGGACACCGGATGAAAGACAACAGTTGTGCCGCTGTTCCGGCGAGAAGATCCTGCGGGGAGAATAAACGCGCGTCGCGATGTTTACCGGCGATAATTTACGACCGACACGCGATACGCGCGGTTAAAGGTGCGTTCTCGGAGGAAAACGTCGGGATTTTATCTGATCGGATGTTGTGAAGTGTGATTTAGTTTAACACAGCCATCTCTGCGCTCGAATGGAAATGAATTCGCCCGTGGTTTGTAGTTTCGTGAGGTAACCAGCGCGTTATAACGTCCCTGCGCACTTTTTAACCGTTATTTCATTCCCGCGGGCAAACATTTGAAACGCGCAACTGTCCTTTTCCTCGTCGTTTGACGGATTTATTTAGTTGTTCGCGGTTTTTACCCGTCTTCTTGTAACTTGATGGATTTATTCAAAGGAATGCGCGTTGTAATGTTTTATAACAGGTCGTAAAGTCTCGAAGAACGCTTATTAAATCCTGGCACGCGCGTTTGGAGGTGACACTTCATCGCGTTTATTTACAGCGCGACTGATTTATGTCAGAACTGTTGGTTGGTTTCTGTGGACGGTGTAGATCGCGACCGAGAGGTTTGTTTGCGAACGGAACGCCCCCCTTTATTAAAACGTTCCGCTTACTTCTAGACTTCCGGCGTTTGCGCGACAGCTCCGTTCGTGATAGCGTTCTCTTTCTAGACGGGTGTCTTTGGCAGAACGACAGGTGGAGGTAGAGCGCCGTTCAGTCCTTTATAAGAGTCTCTCTGTTCGCTGATCTTACTGTGGGGAAATCTTTGGGAAGAAGCGTTGGGATTTTCTTTAAATTAGTCTTGGGATTACCGCCAGTCTTAGTCGGGTTAGTTCTAGTTATTAGCCGGAGTGACAAATGAACTGTTTTGTTGAATGAAGAGTTTTGCCAGCCTTTGTTCTTTTTTTAAGTGCATGAAATAGCCGGCCTTGTCTATGAAATTAAAGCGCCGCTGTTAAAGCCCCTAAAGGTATTTATATAATAGATTTGTTGTAAGCTATTTTAATGCTGGAAATCTCATCAGTTGGACGCGTTAAACTTGCGTGCGGCTGTTAAGATGCCAAAGCCACTGGACGTTTTTCGGGTTATTTTCGAAGAATGTTATCAGTGCTGCTTTATTTGTCAGCCGCCGCTCTGATTTTGCTCGTCATAGTGGGAAAATTGTCCACAATACCCATCTTTGGCTGTTGGCGAGTGCTAATTTCCCGCCCTGATTATACCGCCGTGCTGTCAAACCCATCTTTTCAGAAATGCGTTGTGTAGCTGTATGATTTGTTTGGATTGGCTTTATGGATTTTAATGGTTGACCAGCTGTTTCAGTGATCATATCCGTGTTAAATACTAGGTTGATTTAAGTAGTCAATTAATTCCATTACACACATTGGCTGCGTGCAGAACAGACGCCAGCTGCCTAGGCACTCATTGGCTCAGTGGATGACTTTTCTGTATGAAACGCATCTCTTTAAGTCTATCGGTGTTGTTTCGACCTTCCTGAGGTCTTTGTGATGCTCTCCATTGTTCAAAGTAATGGCTTACTCGAAGGCCTCGGTATTCATTTGGCGCCTGTGGGGTTGACAATGACATTAAAGCATATAATGTGCGTTTACATTTTGTGCATTTAATTAAGTTGGTCTTTTAACAACAATTAGCCACAGACTCTCTTCATATCTCTTCATGAAAACTGAAAGAAAGAAACGAAGCTGGCATTATGGAGTGTAGAGTTATTTTCCTGTTTTATGTGGCAGCTAATGGTTTTGAAATATTGAAGATGACGAAAAAGTACCCTAAAGGTTGTTTTGCTGCTCTTTCTATTACATTTATGAAAACGTTATTTCTGAAAACATTACCATTATGGAAACGCTGCTTTAAATGTTACTTTTCTCTGAACTTTCTGAAAAAGTAGTAATATTTAGAAAGTTAAGAAATGTTTTGAAGGATGTTAAAGACGTCGGAAAGGTTTCGTGTTGAGAGAACGGATATCTGTTACTGTAGGAGAAGATAAGAATCTTGAGTGTAAATATGTCAAAAATACTTGCTTTCTTTAATGTGTATTAATGGTTAGTGAGTACAGAAGTCTGCAGTTGTCCACCGAAGGACTGTGTCCTCAGGAAAGAATGAAAAAAAAAAAACAGGGCACAAAAACTCTTCACGAGCAGATTTTCATCCTCTTCTAAAAAGTGAATATAAGCAGCCTGAGCTGAGCTGTCCTAAATTTTGACTCTGAATTGCGCAATGATATTACAGCTCTTATTGATATCCGAGTTCAGCCCAAGTCACCGCGAGATACCGAGCGTTTAAAAACACCCACATTCACGATCTCCAGGTTGAATGTTAATGCTCGGAGCTCTTGAGATTGTCATTCATTTTATTTAGTCCTTTTGTGGCGCAGAAACGGTTCGCTTAAGGGCCTTCTCTCAAGAGGTCTTCTTTGTGATTCCTCGCACAACATCACGGCTGTAAAAACATTCACTGGGTCTTCACGCTCGCTGTTTTTGAGGTCTGGGCTCTCGGCGCAGTGAATTATGCGCTCTGCGGCGTGGCTGCAGCTATCGTGTGCTATGTTAAGTGCCATAATTAAGAGATTTCTCTGAGTTGCGGTGAAGAATCTCAGTGGTGGGAGTATTAAAAGATTTATGCGGTGTGCCGCGTGGAGAGCGCGCGTCTGAAGTGCATCTCCGCCGAGATACGTGCACGCTGGGGACGGGGGGAAAAGACAGCTAGAGTAATGGTCGTGCTTGTACAAACACGTACGCATGCAGATGCGTGCATGCTCTCGATGTGAAAGCAGATCGCAGTAACCTTTATTTACCTCTGTGCCGGGGGAAATAGCCACACTGCAGCATCAAAGCAGTTGGAAGGAATAAGAAATTTACTGTAAAATGCACGTTTCTGGAACAAATGGAGCATTCCGTCGCTTGGATGCACTGCAGTGAATGGGTGCCGTCGGAGAACAGCTGATATAAGCATCACAATAATCCACAGCACTGCAGTCCGTCAGTCAACATCTGGAGCTGAAACTAATCCATCGAGATGGTTTTAACTTTATACCATTTGCTTTCGTTTACAATACTAGTCCATGATCCATAATAACGGTGAAGAAGTGGTCTGGTCTGGATTAGCGCTGGCTGCTATACCGGTATTAAAGGAACACGTCACTTTTTTCTAGTGAGCATACAGACTCATTCTCCCAGTCCCACAAAGTTAATACGTTTTACAGTTTTAAAATCAGTTCACTTTTAGCATAGCTTAGCATAGATCACTGAATCTGATTGGACCAGTAGCATCACGTTCAAAAATGACCAAAGAGTTTGGATATTTTTCCTATTTAAAACTCAACTCTTCTGTAGTTAAATCGTGTACGAAGACCAACGGAAAATGAGGCTGATACGTCTAGAATTACGAATGAGAGTGTACTTGCTAATCATATCGGCCTAGAATTTTTAAAACAATTTTCCTTTTCTAATATAAGGTTAAAATACATATTTTGCCTGCAATTGAACTTTTATTCTACTAAAATGTCATTACAATTTTTTTTTTATCTCATATCGTGATAATATCGGTATCGCCTGGACAGCGGAAAGTATTACGTTATGAATTTTAGCTCGTATCCCCCAACCCTAGCCTGAATCAGGAGAGAAATCTACTACCTGTTTACAAACGAAAAGAGCTTTAAACTAATATATTGATGGATTTTTATCACAACAGGAAACTGTTCTTACTGGAGCAAGCGTTATGGAATATGGACGTAAACGTGTCTTAAGGATGGATTTGTTTCAGGATTTGTCTTCTCAAGATGGACTGCAGTGCTGTGGATTATTGTGATGTTTTTATCAGCTGTTTGGACCCTCATTCCGACGGCACCCATTCACTCCAGAGCACCTGTTGGTGAGCAAGTGAAGAAATGGCTGAGCACATTTACAGCAAATACTTTTTGCTTGAGTTGCTTCTTCAATGTAGTTTAATCCACAATTTTTTCACTCCAAAAATGACTAGTTATTTTCACATATTTAGAGGGAAACATTGAACTCAGTTTTGAAATAGAAAAACTAAAATAGCTTTCTTTTAAAACGGACATTTTTGTTTTTCAAGTAGTACTTGACTTCAAAACCCAGCCCTAATAAATAGAGATAAAACGGTCAAGCACAAAAAGCCTGTTTGTAGTTTATGCGACCCCTGACATTTTGTACAAAAATCCTGCGTTCTGTGAAAGTCAAAGCATCATTTGATTAATGAGCGGAAGAAAGGACGTATAGATAGAAACCCTTGAACACAGAACTATATCAAGCCCCTCCCTCCCAGGGGAAATATACATGAGAAAAATCATTTTAAAGTGCGGTGGCATTCAGCAGGCCTCAGAGCTGAATAAAGTGGTAATTTCAATGATGTAGATGCCGCATTCATATAATAATATGCTTTGATTCCCATGAGCCACAGAATCAGGGCAGATTTGCATAGATTCTGCTCAAAAAATACAGGTGATCCTGAGAACAGTTCACATGTTAACACACCCAGCTTTTATGGAGCTTTTTTAATCCAGTTCGGTTAGTTTTATACTCGGCAGAGGTTGGATTTAATAATCTTGTCATTTAACCGAATCGACTTCTAGTCCTTACAGTGAAAAGGATTTTTCATCTAAAAACGAAGGTGAAATCCTTCAGATGCGATGTTTGTGTATAAGTTGCATTTTCTTGTTTATGCATTTAACAGATGCCTTTATCCAAATCAGCTTATAGCCGAGGTCCGTGAACCATTTGTCACAGAGCCAGCAATCATTATAAACAAACCCGTGAGATTTCTGTATGAATCTACAGACTAATTTGCCAACAATTTATTTTTGTGTTGGATGATATTTACTTATTTGCTGTCGAATCAGCACGCCGATTTAGGAAAATACATCCCAAATAATACATCCCAAATATGCCAATGTTTTCTAGTACAACAGACATTTCAGAGAAGCTATTATGTTTTGTGTTTGAGTGCTAAAAATGTCCTAGATGAGTTTGTTTCTTCATCAGATTAGGGGAGATGTAGCATTGAATCAGTGTCTCTCTGCGGTGAATGGGTGCCGTCAGGATGGGAGTCCAAACATCTGACAATAATCCACAGCACTCCAGTTCATCAGTGAATATCTGGAGAAGACAAAAGAAACAAATCCAGCATTTGAGATGTTTTTAGTCCATAATCAACATGTGTGTGAGAGAGAGCATGAGGAAGGAAGCGTGATTATTGATTATGGATTCATATTTTAGTTTCAAACATCTTTGGGCTTCTCCAGATGTTAACCGATGGACTGGTGTGGATTGCTTGTGAAGCTTTTATCAAATCTCATTCCGACGGCACCCATTCACTGCCTGGGCACTGACGCGATGCAACATTTCTCAAATCCGACGTACACGTAAACACGTAACCTTAATTGTCTCACTGAACATTTCCGTGTCAATGCACGCATTTCATCCCTTACATTGCGTTCGCGTTCAACGCCGGAGCTAAGAACGAGTTCACGAGTCCGCGTGATTGAGGACGAAAGCAGATGCGACATTTCCTAAACGCAAAGCGGCGAACGTTTGCATTTAGAAATCAGAATCGGTTTTATCTCAATGAACGTCTCTGCTGTGAACGGTTGCTATCCGCGTTTCATGTGCACCATCACAGTGACTCATCAAGGCTTCGGTTTCCTCGTCCTCCTCTTCCTCTCGTGAGCGTCTGAGATGCTTCACGGGCAGCTGCGAGTGGGCGTCCAGCAGGCTTTCAGAGGGACACTGACTGTCAGTCTCCGTGAAGACTTTTCTCACATCCGCAGCCGCGCCGCGTCTCGGTCACTCCCCACAGGAAGCAAAAATCACTAATGAGATCTCTCCGAAATCTCGCTTGTTTCTCCCGGACGGCGCCTCGGTTGCTCGGAGAGCATATGGGAAGCGTCGAGACGTGAGAAGCAGACCTCCGTTATATCACATGTCTGAAGAGATCTCGACGGCGTCTCGAGATTTTCCAAGCTGCCGTAACCTGCAATCAAAAGTCAGAGTTATAAGATCAGTCCGAGATTCAAGGCATGAATAAATTGAGCATTCAGGAACATGCTGAGACTCAGTCAGGCTGAAAGTCTGGTCTGGATGACCCAGTTTGATTCTTAAAAAAATATATATATATAAATATAAAATATATATATATATATATATATATATATATATATATATATATATATATATATATATATATATTTATATTTATATATATATATATATATATATATTTTTTTAGAATCATATATATATATATCTATATTTATATATATATATATATATATATATATATATGAGAAACATATAGAGAGAATCGAATGAAACATGCTGACAACATTTGAGAGTTTATTAAAAAGGTATTTTTATCATCATCTTCATCAAAAGATACATCAAAATAATAATGGTAATAGTAATAGTAGTAATAATAACAACAATAACAGACCATTAAGTTTGTTTTCTTGTATTAAGACATTTTTCTGACAGTTACCTTCTTCAAAATGCAAACAAACAATAAACAAAATCACTTGAATCTTTATTGCAATGTAATAAAACGATTACATATTATCTCAGTAGTATTTAGATCTTCTTAGTATTGGTTGTACTCGTTGCTGTTTTACTGCAAGCACAAAAAATGCTAAAAATGGAACCATAGACAGGACTAAAGGACTATAACAAAGTGGACATTAATAGTTAGATTAAGTGGATGCTTTACACTAATGAAAATGAAGGGAAGCGAGATTCTTTAACAGGCATCGGGGAAACGGCAAAAGTTTTTTGTTATTTACCAAAAGTGCTTATCGTCCTGCAAAGCTATTAGTTTTCAAATGGTCCAAACCTTTTTTTGTTCTTTTATCTGAAAGTGCTTATTTATCTTAAAGTGTTTCATTAGTCAAAAGAAGCATCTTCGTTCTGTTTCATTGTGGAGATAAATAGCGCGACTCCATAATAACAACAGTAACTGCAGTAGGTCGACAGTAATGAGGCCTTTGTAGAATAATCATTGATTACCGCTGAAATTAATCATGCTGCTAGAGCTCCATAGGTGGTCATGTGAGAAAGCATTGTATTAGAAATGCCGGATGAATGCCACGCACAACAGAACATTTCCTATTTGTTAGGAACAGCATTGCACACATACATTAACAAGTAAACAGCTTTATTTCTATAGCTTCCTTTTATCATGGGCAGAATGACGTTGTATTTTTAAAGACACTCGATGATTGAAGGTTTTACTGAGAGTGGAGAAATTGTTCGTCATTGCATATCTCCACCTGCTGTGTTCGGTGAGAACGTGCTTTTATGGTGAGGTTGGGTGCCGGACGTGTTGAATCAGGTCTTGTGTTTCTTTGCATTAGTCGGGTGTTGCTCGATGCGCTCTGACATTATATTGATTGTGAGACTGAGGTTTGTCTTGAGTGTCAGCTCAAGCTTGACATGTTAGCCAATAAATGTTGTTTGATCCAGCGCCGCGTTGTACATAAACATTGTTGTTCTGTTTATTTATTTCTTTTTTTAAATTGTACAAATGGCACATGGCCAGAAAAAAAATATATGTTCTTGTGTTTCTTGACACTGGGAATGTTTTTGCACTCATTTTGTCAATCCCAGTGAAGTCCAAAAATATGTGCATTTTTCTTACCTCTGTGACATATCTTATAAAATATGCATTTGATATAAATATAAAATATACAATTCTTGTGCTTTTTGTTTTTGCATACACATGGATAGATATTATCATTTAGATTGATTTAGATGACTTTTCAGTCTATAAAAAGCTATGTATATATATATATATATATATGTGTGTGTGTATAATTGTGTGTATGTGTGTATACTTGTGTGTGTGTGTGTGTATACTTGTGTGTGTGTGTATACTTGTGTGTGTATGTGTGTGTGTATACTTGTGTGTGTGTGTGTGTGTGTGTACTTGTGTGTATGTGTGTATACTTGTGTGTGTGTGTGTGTATACTTGTGTGTGTGTGTGTCTGTGTATACTTGTGTATGTGTATGTGTGTATACTTGTGTGTGTGTGTGTGTCTGTGTATACTTGTGTGTGTGTCTGTGTGTGTGTATACTTGCGTGTGTGTGTGTGTGTGTGTACTTGTATGTGTGTGTATATTGTGTGTGTGTGTGTGTGTATACTTGTGTGTGTGTGTGTGTCTGTGTATACTTGTGTGTGTGTCTGTGTATACTTGCGTGTGTGTGTGTGTGTGTGTACTTGTATGTGTGTGTATATGTGTGTGTGTGTGTGTATGTGTGTGTGTGTGTACTTGTATGTGTGTGTATATTGTGTGTGTGTGTGTGTGTATACTTGCGTGTGTGTGTGTGTGTGTGTGTACTTGTATGTGTGTGTATATTGTGTGTGTGTGTGTATGTGTGTATACTTGCGTGTGTGTGTGTGTGTGTGTACTTGTATGTGTGTGTGTATATGTGTGTATATTGTGTGTGTGTGTGTGTGTGTGTGTGTGTACTTGTATGTGTGTGTGTATATTGTGTGTATATTGTGTGTGTGTGTGTGTGTGTGTGTGTACTTGTCGTCTTGTAACCTATAATCAGAACACAACTTTTCATACCATGCAAAATTGTTTTGTACATAAATAAGTAATATCTAAATAAATTAAATGTAAAAATACAGATTAAAATGCGTGTTCAAATAAAATAGTAGCCATTTCGGCAAAACATCACAACTTCGATTTCACGTAGAATTGCGGAAATGAGTTAGCATTCATTGAGTAGCGAGACGCTTTGAGAAGCAGGTCCTGTTGTAAAATCTCATTTCAGTCTCTGCATTCCTGTTTGATTTCAAGCTGAACTACAAAATTCTGTTGAAAATACGGGGGAAACGTGCTTTGATGATGGTGTAGGTTTGTGTACGTTTCTCTTTTCACTCTGAGACGAGCAGAACTGTGCCTCCAGGAGTCTGAGCTTCACTTGATTGCTGGTGTTTAGCTGCGGTAAGGAGCATGGATGTGGTGTTGTTCTGAGCAGAGTGGCCTTTCATGAGGATGAAGGGACACATAAGACAGGGACGTCGCGTCAAAACAAGACGATCTCATGAGACGCCCGACGGAGACCGAGCTTCAAACGCAAACTCTCAGCGCTCGTGGACTAACTAATGCCGACCAATATGTTCACGCTCATTCCTTATGGATGTAGATCTCTCTCCATCTGCCTCTCTTTCTATGTCTGTCTCTCTTCACAGAAGCAAGTTTTATGGCTCAGAAGTTGCTCTTTCATAGCTCGAAAGATTTCCCTGCTGAAAAGACCAGCATATGTTGTGTTTTGGATGCTGGCTTCGCCATTACAGCGAATCATTCCTGCAAAAGTAGCGCCAACATTCGGTTAAACTGGAGAAAAAAATATGACTGCGCTGGACTTTTCACAACGTTGATGGGAATCTTGTTCAGACTCCCAAAAAAAGAGACTGAAAAGAATCCCTGTAGCTCCTGGTGATATTTAGAGTTCAAAAAATCGAATCGGACTGAATCTCGTGAATGAAGTCACAAGTTATTCAATCAAACTCTCTTTCAGACTCTAAATAGTGGTGTATCTGACGCTCGGCTCTCCGCTTCCCTTCAACACTCGAACCCAGGGGCAAATTACGGGTTTCGTTGTTTCTGTGAAAAGTTGAGTCGATGAAGACTAGTTCGTTCACTTCATACGCAGGATTGTGAGAGATGTGATATTATCATAATTGCCGATTTCACATTATTACGTGTTTGGCGAAAACCGTTTAAAACGCACCTACAGAGTGCACTCGTTTATTATGTGAAGTCTAGACTAGTGACACTTTCACTATTCAGTGTGAGCGCTGAATTAAAGGCAGAAAATGCACATTGTCTAATTTATACTACTTCGTGTGGCCTAGTTCATCAATTCCACAGGAGAGCGAAAAAAATGACAAATGTGATATTGATTTTTAGAACAGTTCAAGAAACAAGACGTTCATTAAATGACTTGAGCACACCGTATGTCCTGTTTTTGCTTCATTTCCTCAATATAAATCAGTCCAGACAACGTGACGGTAAATCGTTCCTAAATGAATCAAGCGTGTGAACGATTCGGCTCAATCGCAATGACTCTTTTTTTAAATAGTGACTTGCTGGTGGTTTTATATTTAAATTTAAAGCATATTTTATTTAAACAATTTGAAATATTGGTGTTTAATGTTTTATGTGTAATATATCAAAACATGATTTATGCTTTCGTAATTGCAGGTTAAACGCATCAGTGTCTTGCGTTAAACCGTGTGTATATGCATGTAAATGCCACTTTAGATGCAGTTTCTGTATTTCCCCGCATTGCAAAGATTTCTTTTATTGATACTGTTTTAATTTGCTTGGTAACAGCTTAAGTCTTATTATTCGAATTGACTGATTAAATATAAGAATTTGAACATATAAGAATGTTTTTTGAAAAGCGGCTTAATTAAAGGTAAAAATGCCCATAAATTGTGAAAATTAAATTCAATTTGTGTGCGTGAAACACAGAATACGAAGAATATTGAGGAGCTTTAGGTTTCCTTAAGAAACTAGCGTAGCATACATCTTCAGCCGGGGATGTTCCCATGACAACGAACTTAGACGCTGCTGTTTTCATTTCAGAAATAAATATTAAACTATTAAAAAATATTTTAATGATATGCTAAAATGTAAAAACTGATGTGCAAAACCTGATTTGTAATGTAGTCAGATTTTAATGCAAAATTTACGCACACCGTGAGGCCTCCGTTGTCATGGGAACATCTCCGCTGAAGATAAGGAGGAAATGACATCACTCCCATGTCACACTAATGACAGGTGCATGCTCTCTTCACTCGAGTCCCCACTAACAAGGGGATAGGGATGTTCACGCTGATGATTTAATGAACCGTGGGTTACATGACACACGAATCGGTGCACCCCTAATATCGTTATCATATGATGGCTGTACATTTTTTTGTCTCTCAAAGTGCCGGTAGCAATCGACTCACCAAGGTCTTGTTTACTGTTCCACCAGAGAAGAAGGTCTTGTATGGCCCGAGGGGGAGACCATTACCATCACATTTCAGTTTTGGGGTGATCTGTCTCTGACTAAGAGCATTAAATCTCATTTGCGATGTTTCCTTTTCTTTCTCTCTTTATTCCATTCTGTTCCATTATCCTCATCATTTTATTATCTAATAATATTAAGCAATTTTCTGCAGATGACCGAAGCACTTAATGTGGAGCGGCTAAATCAGTAATAATTAAATAAATCAAAACCTGAATGCATAAATGTAACTGTAATAATTAATTAAATTAAATTTTCCATAGATGCACCCATTTATTGTCTGATTATTCTTTTAAATATTTGGTTTTGAGCACTTTTGTCCTCTCCATGTTTTATCGTTCAAATCCTCTCTTTTGTTTTGGCTTTGACTATCATAAGTAATTGCCCTCTGGAAAATAATGATGAAACATGAACTAACTTCACTGGTTAAATGCGTCGTGCTTTTCTTCCAGGCTGTACGTTCAAGCCGTTCAGAAGCGTATGCGGTGTGTTTGCATGAACTCAGTTAATGATATTTATCTTGAGAGGAGTAATGATGCTTCCTCTATATCGCACGCACATGTTTACGGCCGCGGCTTGTGATTAAGCAATGACGCCGTTAACGTAAGCGTGCGAGTCGTTCTTCGGTGAAGTAGAGTTTGCTAAACAGAAGTAATGGTGTTTGTTATCAGACGCCGTGGAATGAGGGAATGTGTTTGTTTGTGACGGAGCCGTGATACCGCAGGGCTAGTGGCATCTCACACACACACACACACACACGCACACACACACACACACACACACACACACACACACACACACACACACACACACACACACACACACACACACACACACACACACACACACACACACACACACACACACACACACACACACACACACACACACACACACACACACACACACACACACACACACACACACACACACACACACACACACACACACACACACACACACACACACACACACACACACACACACACATACACATACATACATTCTCTGAGGAGCACATCGGTGAACTGTTTTGGCATTAAACACTACTTAACTACATTTCCCATAATCCTCCACTCAGTGTAGACTGTTCAAGTATTCAAATGCACTCTTAATAGTATCTCAAAGATAATAAAATAAGGAGGCTAATTGTTCGAATAACCTTTTGTGTTTGGTTTCATCAAAAGTATGAAACAATAATCTGACAATTATGGTAGATTGTAATAATTAACTCAAATAGAAAAAAAAAATTAAATAAGTGAAAGCCAAGGAGGGTAACAGTGTCAGAATTGTGAGATAGAAAAATTAATAAATATTTTATTTTTTATGAAGTCAGTTTTAATATTTAGGTTTAAAAAAATATTCGAAAAGAAAAGTATGTCTAATTTAAGTTTTTTTTTTTTTTATTAAAAACTAAATTGTTTAATTTTTTAAATATAATTTTTACTTTAATTTTTTTAAACAATAGTTTTTTGTTTTAATTAATATTTTACAAAACAATTATTAATTTATTTACAGTAATAGTCCCCCCCCAACAGTTCTGTATATTACCTTTTACTGATTATGAAATGAAGCCATAAACCATCAACCTTAGTTTTAGTTAAATAAAAGGTTTTTCAAGCACAGATGCTATTATGTGATCACGTTCATCATCACGCCCACTTGAGATTATTTTTATTGTGAATTTAAACATTCTGGTCAATAATTTGTTGATGACTACCGAATAGACAATTAATTAGTTTTTTGTGACTCTGCAATGTTGCATCCAAAAGTGCGTCGTGCAATTATTTAATGAAACTAAACGATCAATTTGTATTTTGCATGATTACAGGCTCATGTCCAGTGAGTGTTGACATCTGTTGAAAGTTGATAGATCATCGTGTGGCCATGAATCAACTGACTTGCACGGTCATATTCAGATTAAATGATGCATGACGATAGTGAGATATTGTAGGCTGTAATTCGCCAAAATATGCATAATATTCAATCACCCATGCATGCTTTTCAGACTGTAAATAGTTATATTCATGCAGAGGTTTCTCTGGAGCCATATACTGAAAAACCTTACGCCTTTGCACAAATCATAAATAAAAGCTTTATCTTATCTTGCTCCTCATTCTAATACAGGCCCGTTCTCTATAGATCACACAGATGAGGAAGTCCTTAATATTACCTGAAGCACAGCCAATTTTTTATGTTTACAAAAATGATGCATGATTGCATCCTCGGTGTTTGTGCAGCACGCCGGATAGTTTCATAACGACGCATTAAATATGAGCTGGAACTGTGAGCAAAGCGATAAAACAATCCCTCGTCTGACCCGCCTCTCGGACACGTCTCTGCCGTCCTAATCCAGACGTTTACCGCTTCAAAGGCGAGCGTGGCTCTCCTCGCTCTCTCTAAGTGATGCAAGCAGCCACCGAAGCAGAGGAGAGAGCCAGGGAGGAGGAGAGTCGTCTCCCGGAGGACGGCAGATCCAGCGTGTTTGGTCCTTTTGAAGCTGCAGCGATGTGTAATAAGGACCACGGGGAGATGGCCTGGACTTCAGGTCCTCAGCCGAGCGGAGGAGAAGTGTCCGGAGAACTAGAAAGGAGAAAGAGAGACTTTAAATGATTATTGCTGTTATTAATAGGAGTTGTTGTATTAAGTGGCGTTGTGCTTGCGGGTCAGAGACCGAAGGTGCTGCCGTAAAGCTGCTTTCACACAATATTCATTCATATTCACGAGCTTCACTCCACGCTTTCCCGTGGCTGGCCGCTGCCTTTGCATGAAGTTTTCTCAACTTTTTTACATCGCCGACACCAGGAAAACTAGTTTCCGCTGCTTGTTCAGTTTGCTCACTTAAGAGCAAAGCAATAGTTTTCAAACACTTTTTTATCTGCTTAAAATTTGTAAACCTTTTAAC